>NC_053025.1:485125028-485261126 GCF_003073215.2 Triticum urartu
CGGGTTGTCTTCCTGGCAGCGCTTTCTTTAAAGCCATTAAGCTAGGCATATAGTGCTCAAGTAGTGAATCCACCCGGATCCCAAGGTATATCAAAGCCAATTTTAATTAACAATGATTTGGCATTTAGTAGTGAGCACAAAGTAACATATATCATGTAACAACGAAGTATAACTCTCTTCCTATGCATCAGCATGTCATAAAAGAACAAATCATGCACACAAAGTAAAGGCCAATGCATAGTATAAACAATTTCTTACAATTTTATCATGTGGGAAACATAGAGAGTTGGAGATATAGTTCCTCTCTCATAATAATTGCAAGTAGGAGTAGCAAGCACATGCATATTATATCTATCAAAATCATCATGTGTAGTAGTAAAACGCAACCCATCAATGTAATCCTTAATAAGGGCAAACTTCTCCGATGTAGTGTAGTTGGGAGAATTCAAAAAGATAATAGGACTATCATGTGTGGGTGCAATAGCAACAATTTCATGTTTAACATAAGGAACTATAGCAAGTTCATATCCATAAGCATAATTCATATTGGCATCTCGGCCACAAGCATCATCAAAAAGGGATATTTCAAAAGAATCCAAGGGATCATAGCAGTCATCATAGCAATCATCCTTCGGTAAGCACAAAGTTGTCGTGGGCACGAGTAATCAATCCGCTCTTCCTCCTTTTGTTCTTCGCTCTCCTCCTCATCTTTTTCATCCAATGAGCTCACAGTTTCATCTACTTCTTATTCCATAGATTCCTACAAAATATTAGTCTCTTCTTGGACAACGGAGACTTTCTCAATAAGTGCATTAATATCGGAATTGTATTCATAATTCTCATAGCAATATCTGAGGATAGCTAAATTTTCAGGTCTATAACAAGCATCATCAAAATCTTCAAACTCTTTAAACATAGATTCAATTTCATAAGCACCCATAAAAGCAACAAATTCTTCTATTTGTTCCACATCATAGTAATCATATATACCATTAGCATAAGAAGCTAAGGTTTTATTATCATTAAATTTGCATGAAAAGGGAAGATGTGGAGCATTCATCCTAGAGCAACAAGTATAATCATATTAATTGTCTAGCATACCACTTCAATATATTAATTTGATCCCATAATAGTTTCCCTTTTTGTGTCAAGCGATAATCCCTAAAGTATTCACGTTGATCCAACGTTACTCCCATTACATAATAGAATGGGGTTTTCTCGGGATTATTAAAGTAGTACATAATATTTTTCGCATAACCAGCATCGAGGGTTTTAGGAGGTTCCCCATCTCCATGAGCAGAAAGTACACCTAATTGTTTTGGTATTTCGTGTTCCATATCCATAACTAAAGATAGAGAACAACTAAGAACAGCAAATAAAAATTACTTAGTGATAAAGCAAACAATCACACACGAGAATATTCACCCCACGCTATTGCTCCTCGGCAACGGCGCCAGAAAAAGGTCTTTATAACCCACAAGTATAGGGGATCGCAACAGTTTTCGATAAGTAAGAGTGTCGAACCCAACGAGGAGCTAAAGGTAGAACAAATATTCCCTCAAGTTCTGTCGACCACCGATATAACTCTACGCACGCTTGACATTCGCTTTACCTAGAACACGTATGAAACTAGAAGTACTTTGTAGCTGTTGTTGGATAGGTTTGCAAGATAATAAAGAGCAAGTAAATAAAAAGTAGGGGCTGTTTAGATAAAGACACAACTAAGTTAGGTTTAGTAGAGAATTTGTTGTTACGAGAAAGTTATTTGTCCCTAGGCAATCGATAAATAGACCGGTAATCATTATTATAATTTTATTTGAGGGAGAGGCATAAGCTAACATACTTTCTCTACTTGGATCATATGCACTTATGATTGGAACTCTAGCAAGTATCTGCAACTACTAAACATCATTAAGGTAAAACCCAACCATAGCATTAAAGCATCAAGTCCTCTTTATCCCATACGAAAATAACCTACTTACTCGGGTATGTGCTTCTGTTCACTCACGCCACCCACCATAAGCAAATCATAAACATATTGCAACACCCTACAGCGGGAAACCCTCACGCTTGCGCGACATGGAGAGCACCATAGGACAGCAGCAATAATAAAACATGCAACTCAAACCAATCTTGATCATCAAATAGCCATTAGGACAAAACAGATTTACTCAAACATCATAGGATAGCCATACATCATAGGGAAATAATATATAGCGTTGAGCACTATGTTTAAGTAGAGATTACAGCGGGTAAGAGAGAGGTTACACCACTGCATAGAGGGGGGAAGAGTTTGTGGTGAAGGCGGTGGAGTTGTTGGTGAAGATGACGGTGATGATGGTGGCCCCCGTTGGCACTCTGGCGCCACCAAAAGCAAGGGGGAGAGGGCCCCCCTTCTTATTCTTCTTCCTTGACCTCCTCCCTAGATGGGAGAAGGGTTTCCCCTCTGGTCCTTGGCCTCCATGGCGTGGGAGGGGCAAGAGCCCCTCCGAGATTGGATCTGTCTCTCTGTCTCTCTCTGTTTCTGTGTTCTGGTTTGCTGCCCTTTCACCGTTTCTTTTATATCCGGAGATCGTAATTCTGATTGGAACGAAACCTTCGCCATGATTTTTTTACTTCTGAAAATTAGCTTTCTTCGGCCGAAGAAGGGCATTGTCGGTGTCAAAACCGGCGGATCTCGGGTAGGGGGTCCCGAACTGTGCGTCTAGGCGGATGGTAACAGGAGGCAGGGGACATGATGTTTTACCCAGGTTCGGGCCCTCTTGATGGAGGTAAAACCCTACGTCCTGCTTGATTAATATTGATAATATGGGTAGTACAAGAGTAGATCTACCACGAGATCAGAGAGGCTAAACCCTAGAAGCTAGCCTATGGTATGATTGTTGTTCGTCCTATGGACTAAAACCCTCCGGTTTATATAGACATCAGAGAGGGCTAGGGCTACACAGAGTCGGTTACAATGGTAGGAGATCTACATATTCGTATCGCCAAGCTTGCCTTCCACGCCAAGGAAAGTCCCTTCCGTACACGGGACGAAGTCTTCAATCTTGTATCTTCATAGTCCAGGAGTCCGGCCGAAGGTATAGTCCGGCTATCCGGACACCCCCTAATCCAGGACTCCCTCAGTAGCCCCTGAACCAGGCTTCAATGACGACGAGTCCGGTGCGCAGATTGTCTTCGGCATTGCAAGGCGGGTTCCTCCTCCAAGTACTTCATAGAAGATTTTGAACACAAAGGTAGTGTCCGGCTCTGCAAAATAAGTTTCCACATATTTCCATAGAGAGAATAATATTTACACAAATCTAATCTGCTGACGTATTCCGTAGCGTGACATCACACCACGGCCAAGTCTTTATTCGAATCGTTTTACTGTCCCACCTCAGCGCGTTTAGCGAGGCGATTCCCTTGGCACGTCTTGTCAAAGAAGAGATCGTGTCCCCTTATTCCGGGATTCTCATCAATACGGGTGTGGGTAACCCAACCGCGCCATTGATTACGGCGCTTGGGAGATAAGTGAGTTTTACGAGGCTGGTGGGGGCGCATTGTCGCGTCCACCCATATAAGGGGATAAGGATCCACCTTTTCATCCACGCCTTCTTCCTCCTTTGCCTATCCATTTCTGCGCACTCGAGCTCCAGCGCCCAAGTCCGCACACCCCACCTCAACCTTCTTCAGCCATGTCTGGAGCAGGAGGCAAGTGGATGGTCTCCTCCGTCACAGAGGGACACATCAAAAGACTAAGGAAGGCCGGATACTTGTCTAACGACATTGCGCACCGGCTTCCCGAAGAGGGGCAGCTCATCCCCACCCCTAGGCCCCATGAGAGGGTGGTGTTCCTCCCCCATTTCCTCCGCGGACTGGGCTTCCCTCTCCACCCATTTGTCCGGGGGTTCATGTTCTACTATGGCCTAGATTTCCACGATCTGGCCCCGAACTTTGTCCTCAACATCTTGGCGTTTATCGTCGTGTGCGAGGCCTTCCTCCGCATCCGCCCCCATTTCGGCCTATGGCTCAAGACTTTCAATGTCAAGCCGAAGGTGGTGCGCGGCACCCAGGCGGAGTGCGGAGGCGCCATGGTGGGCAAGATGCCCAACGTCCTATGGCTCGAGGGCTCCTTTGTGGAGACCCTAAAGGGGTGGCAATCGAGGTGGTTTTACATCACCGAGTCGCGCGACCTTGAATGGGTTGCAGCCCCCGAGTTTAGATCCGGACCCCCTACGCGGCTCACCTCCTAGAAAGAGACGGGCCTGTCGTGGGGTAAAAAAGGAGAGCAGACCGGACTCCAAACATGCGTACAAACCCTGGTGGACAAGAACTCAAACTTGTCAACATAGTCCAGGTTATGCTCATCCGCCGGATCCTCCCGTGTCAACAACGGGCTTTCAACCTGTGGGAGTTCGACCCAGTGCAGCACCGAACTCTGAGCAGGCTCTTCGACACGATGTACGAAGATGCCTGGAAGGTGCTTTTCAAGGGCGCCGAGGCCCCCGCATCCGCTACCGAGGATCGCGGATTCAGCATGCAGCGTCATGCTAGTGCGGTAAGTTGTTTTTACCTTTTACAGGGTATTAGTTTTTCATAGTTTGACTCCATGCGGGATCTAAGCTCCCTTACCATTGACAGGATTGGCAGAAGACGTCCGGACAGATCAACTGTCCGGCTCCTTTGCCCGAAGGCCCAGCGGACGCTCGCTTAGCGAAGCTGCTGGTTCCGGCACCCTATGTGGTGCCGGAGAAGAAGGCCAAGAAGAAGGCCACGGGGACTCAAAAGAGTGCCTGGCGCCTGGGGGTGTCGGATTCATCATCCGACGACTCCAAGACGCACTCCTTCCATGAAGACGAGGAGGAGGAAGAAGAGACCTCTCCCCCTCCAGCGGGGGGAGAGAAGAAAAGGAAGGCCGCCCCAACTGGGGAGGCCGAAGGGTCCAAGAAGGGGAAAACCCTTCCTCCGGACGGCTCCACCAACACCGACGACGGCGAAGAGGAGTGGCCGCACAGGGCCAAGCCCCTGGCAAGATCGTAAGTATTTGGACACCAGATCAATTCATAGTGTTCCTTGCTTGCATAGCTCCTCCTTACGCCGAATATGACTATGCAGTCCGCCCAAGGCCGGGCTCGACGAGTCGTCGAGCGGCTCCCTGGATTTGTCGGATGTGAATTCGCTTCCGATGGCTTCCTCCCCCCCACCCTACGGACGATGCCGAAGTGGCGTCCCAACAGGTTCCAAGCCAGGAGGAGGTGGTCCTGGAGGCGCCGCAAGGCAACCTCCCGGACTCCAGGCGTAAGGGGATAGAACCCCCAAGGGCACCGCGCCAGAACCTTCAACGGTTCCGGACTCCGGTAGGCAGCCTCCTTCCACGAGGGGCAAGCCTACCGAGCCAGTGACCTCAGTCCAACCGGAGGCACCGGACAATTTGCTGGAGGTGCTGAACGGCGCCTCCATCGACGAGGAGCACCGCACTATTATGAGTGCGGTGATCTAGAAGGTTCAGTCCGCCAAGAGCGGACTAACTGAAGCCTGTGCCAGCCTTCTAACAGGCTTTGGGGTAAGTAAAGAATATGTAAAAATATTACCGCATAGACAATAGCCCCTGATGCTCTGTTCGGTGTTCGGAAAGAAAAGTTGAATAGAGGATCTAATAACATTCGCAGGAGTCTAACATAATCAAGTCAATATGCGTATGCAGGCTTCGTTGCTGGCCTCCGCCGCACTAACTGCGGAGGTGGATACGCTGAAGCAAAACCTCGCACGGTCCGAGAACGAGCTCGGCCATGCCAAGAGGCAACTCGAGGAGAAGGAAAGTAAGTAATACCTTGCGCAAGTATATAGAGAAGATGTGGTTGCAAAAAATGACAGGATCAACGTGCTATTATAGGGGCCATGACCGAGGTGGCAACCCTTAAGCAAGCGCTGTCCGAGGCCGAAAACAAAGAGGCCGCGGAGCGCACTGAGAGAGGGAAGCAGGAGGCGCGGGTGGAGGAGGTGCAGAAAGAGCTCCAGGCTCTCGTGAAAAAACACGAGAGTTTGGAGCTTGACTCAAAGACGCAAGCGTCCGAGCTTGCGGCAGCCCTCAAAAGTGCGAAGTCTGCCAAGGCCAAAGCCCAGAAAGCCCTCCAAGAAATTGAAGCGATGAAGAAGATAGCGGCGGGTAAGGCATTCATTATGCAAAGCAAGCACGTGAAAGTGAATTACTTGTTACTTACCCGAGTCCGGAGCTCTCCAGGAGCATTCGCAGATTTGCCCCATAGTGCGCCTGATGCCGCCGCCTACTACCGATCCGAGGAGGGGAGCTCGACGGAGAAGGTGTTCTGGTCTCAGTATGCTGAGGCCGGACACCTGGTGCCTTTGAGCGACCAGCTGAAGCAAATGGTCGAGCTCCACAAGGTGGCCGAACAGGCCATATATAAAGGGCTTTGTAGTTCGGCTTTGGCCTGGAGAGGCTTTGCCTGGGAGCTACTTCGGGCTGGTGAGGTGGCTGGTGGATGCCTGCCCGCGGCTTGAAGTAATCAAGCGCTCCGTCTGCATCGAAGGTGCCCGTAGGGCGCTTGCCCGTGCTAAAGTGCACTGGGGAAAGATGGATGTGGAGAAGCTGGTGAAGGACGGGCCGCCTGGGCAAGGAGCATCGCGTCCCGGAAGCATATTATGAGGGCGTCCTGAAGGGTGCCTGCCTTATAGCGGATGAATGCTCCAAAGATGTAATTTTTGAGTAAACTTGCATTTGTGATCCTGTACGCTGAAAACTTGTTCATATGTGCTAAGCAACGCTTTTGAATTTAAAATATTACCTTCTGTGCGACCGTTTATCAAATTTGAGAGATGGCGAGTCATCAGCTTCTGCCCCCATGCCACGAGTGCTGGGGTGTTCGGGATAAACATGAGCGCTCTTTTTCCCATTCTTGGGTCCTTCGAGGGAGGCGCTCAACACAACGAACAAGGCAACCGGACTATAATGCTTGAACACTCTCATTTAGCCATAGAATTCTATAATTTTAAATATCGGCGAAGCCCCTAGTGTTCGGAAGACCGAGTTCGGGGCGCTATCCACGCCTAGGCCGGACAAAGCCGACTCCTCGCTCTAAGCGGCATAAGTCTTTAAGGACTCAAAAACCTCTTGAACAGTGACCAGCTCTTGCCTCATCATGACGGTCAGTTTTAGCTTTCTCTACTGAGGTGCTTAGCCCAGCCCAACTGGGGAACAATCGCAGTAGTTCTCCTAGTGCTACCTTAGCCGATATAACGGAACGTAAGGTACCAAAACATAGGAGCCGGGCAAACCCAACTATTGACCCAAGACATGATTCGGAGCCGATGCATATAATGCTATAAGTTCGGGGTGCCGCACTTGTGAAAGTGTTCGGACTTCTCACACCATATTGTGGGGTACTTAAGCCCCTGGCGTATTGGCTGTACCAAAGTGTACGGGTGCAACATGTCATTAATGAACATATATTCGTAAAAAACAGTAATGCAATAATAGACGGAAGCTATGCATTGTTTATTTAAAAAAGCTGCGATCAAAACAGAACTATACAAATAGTGTGATAAGCAAAAAATGGGACTATTTAACGTGTCCTTTCCAGGGCAAGCTGCGGAATGGTATGTGAAACAGGTATACTGCTCGTTATAGAGACCACCTGAGAGTTCCATAGTGCGGCGTAGCTTTCTGCTTCCCTGGTTGTATCGTTTGTGCGGAAATTGTACTGTCAGACAAGCCTTCTGAAGAATGGAGTCCTGAAAATAAGAGAAAATTAAGAAATCGGCAGCCCCTAGTGCGGTTTAAGCCGCGATTCGGGCGTGCCGTGATGGTGCCCCTCCCCCTGTGCCCATGGTATTTCCAGAGCGTAGTTATGTACGTGCAACACTAGTTTCGCAGGTTCGCGAGGGCTGGGGTTGGGGCCGCATTGCTACGCTTGCTCGGAACGTGCTAGGCGGTCTTGTTGTAGGTTACTCCGGGCGCGCTTGATGGTTTCCAGACGTTTAATGGCCGGACTAGAGAATTTCCTTGAGAGGCTGCTTTGTACTTCCGCTGCGATAGCCGTCGTATGCTCCTCCGTTCAGAGAGAGCGTTCGGTGTTTCCATTGACCATGATGACTCCTCAAGGGCCTGACATCTTGAGCTTGAGGTATGCGTAGTGCGGCACCGCATTGAACTTAGCAAATGCGGTTCGCTCAAGCAGTGCGTGATAGCCACTTCGGAACGGGACTATGTCGAAGATTAACTCCTCGCTTCGAAAATTATCCAGAGATCCGAAGACCACTTCAAGTGTAACTGAGCCTATACAGTTGGCCTCTACACCTGGTATGATGCCTTTAAAGGTCGTTTTAGTGGGTTTAATCCTCGAGGGATCGATGCCCATTTTCCGCACTGTATCCTAGTAAAGCAGGTTCAGGCTGTTGCCGCCGTCCATAAGGACTCCAGTGAGGTGAAATCCGTCAATAATTGGGTCTAGAACCAATGCGGCGAATCCACCATGATGGATGCTAGTGGGGTGGTCCCTTCGATCAAAAGTGATCAGGCAGGAAGACCATGGGTTGAACTTAGGGGCGACTGGTTCCATCGCGTATACGTCCCTTAGCGCACGCTTCCGCTCCCTCTTGGGGACGTGGGTTGCGTATATCATGTTCACCGTCCGCACTTGTGGGGGGAAAACCCTTCTGTCCACTGTTGTTCGGCGGCCGGGGCTCCTCCTCGTCATCGCTATGCAGCCCCTTGTCTCTGCTTTCGGCATTTAACTTGCCTGCCTGCTTGAACACCCAACAATCCCTGTTGGTGTGATTGGCTGGTTTTTCGGGGGTGCCATGTATCTAGCATGAGCGGTCGAGTATTCGGTCCAAACTAGACGGGCCCGGAGTATTTCTTTTGAATGGCTTTTTCCGCTGACCGGGTTTAGAGCCTCTGAATCCGGCATTAACTGTTGTATCCTCAACATTGTCGCCGTTAATGCGGTGCTTTTGCTTGTTGCGACGTGACCTGCCACTGCTGTCCTTGGTATCTGAATTACCAGGGCTCTTGGTCATGTTATTGCTGTGAGCTAGCCAGCTGTCTTCTCCCGCGCAGAAGCGGGTCATAAGTGTCGTGAGGGCTGCCATAGATTTCGGCTTTTCCTGTCCCAGGTGCCGTGCAAGCCACTCGTCGCGGATGTTATGCTTGAAGGCTGCTAGGGCCTCTGCGTCCGGACAGTCAACGATTTGATTTTTCTTGGTTAGGAACCGTGTCCAGAATTGTCTGGCCGATTCCTCTGGCTACTGAATTATGTGGCTTAGGTCATCGACGTCTGGTGGTCGCACATAAGTGCCCTGGAAATTGTTGAGGAATGCAGCTTCCAGGTCCTCCCAACAACCAATTGATTCTGCTGGCAAGTTGTTAAGACAATGTCGAGCTGGTCCTTTAAGCTTGAGTGGGAGGTATTTGATGACGTGTAAGTCATCACCACGGGCCATGTGGATATGAAGAAGATAGTCCTCGATCCATACCGCAGGATCTGTTGTGCCATCGTATGATTCGATGTTCACGGGTTTGAAACCCTCGGGGATATGATGATCCATTACTTCATCTGTGAAGCATAGTGGGTGCGCGGCGCCTCTGTATTGGGCTATATCACGACGCAGCTCAAACGAGCTTTGTCTACTGTGTTCGGCCCGGACGGATTTACTGTATCCGGCGTGACGAGTACCGTCTCGTGCCGTGGGGCGCCCACGCGATCCGTAGATCGATCTTGTTTGCCTTGCCTTGTCCTCCAATATATCTCGCGGGTCTGGCGTATTTTCCCGTGCCTTGGTATTTTTTGAGCGGCGCAGGGGTGCGGCTTGAGTGGAGGGCCGAGAGGCCTCTCTGTCGCGGCCACGGGGTGGCCGGTCGGCCGCATCATGCGCAGGTGATGTAGGTTTAGGTGCTTCCACCTCTAATTGGGGTAGCAACCTGCGCTTTGGGTAACTCTTGGAGGGGCGTTCGAGTTCATACTCTTCGGCCGCAAGGACTTCAGTCCATCTGTCGGCTAGCAAATCTTGATCAGCTCTAAGCTGTTGATGTTTTTTCTTGAGGCTGCTCGCCGTGGCCATAAGCCTGCGTTTGAAACGCTCTTGTTCGACGGGATCCACCGGCACGACAAATTCGTCGTGACGAGGCTTGCCTCGTCTTCGGAGGGAGGCATATAATTATCGTCCTTGACCTCTCTGTTTGCCGCTCTCTCATGAGGGCTGGCTTCTCCATCCTCCTGTGTTGAATCTTGCTGGAGGTGGTTGTCTTCGGCACTGTCTGGGGTGTTATTATCTCCCGTGCCGGAATCACCGTTTTTGCTTTGGTGGGATTTAGAGCGGCGCTGCTGACGTCGGCGCTTAGGCTGCTTCTTGGAGGGGTCATCCTCCGCTGTTCCACCGCCATTGCCTTCTTTTGGGGTGTCCACCATGTATATATCATACGACGAGGTGGCTTTCCAGTGCCCTATAGGCGCTGGTTCTTGATCGTCTCCTGCATCGGCGTCCATACCGTCGATGTCTTCGGAGTCGAAATCGAGCATGTCGGTTAAATCATCGACAGTGGCTATGAAGTGGGTGGTGGGTGGGCTTTGAATTTCTTCATCATCCGCATCCCAACCTTGCTGACCATAGTCTGGCCATGGCTCTCCTGATAAAGAGAGAGACTTTAGTGAATTCAGAATATCACCGAAGGGCGAGTGCTGAAAGATGTCCATGGCGGTGAACTTCATGATCGGCGCCCAATCGGGTTCGGTCGGTAGGGGCGCGGAGGGCTCGGAGTCAGGAGAGGAGTCCGGCTCCTTGGAGTCACGGGCTTCGCAGAGAATAGGGCTGGTGTTCGGCTCGATCGCCGTAGAGATTGCAGCCCCTGAGGCGGTGTCTAACCACCCATCCTCGATTGGTGTGATTGGCTCCGAGCTAGGGGTCGGAGCGGACACAGGTGCGGCCTCCAGGGCACTGTTCAGCAGCAGAGCTAGATCATGCCCATCGTGACTGTGCGGCGCGCTCGGCTGTGGCTCGAATCCGTCGAAGATCAAGTCTCGACGGATGTCGGCCGTGTAGTTCAAACTTCCAAATGTGACCTGATGGCCAGGGGGTAGCTTTCGATCTGCTCTAGATGACCAAGCGAATTGGCCCGCAGTGCAAAGCCGACGAATACGAAGATCTGCCCGGGGAGAAAAGTCTCACCCTGGATCGCATCGCTATTGATAATCGGAGAGGCCATCGGGCCTAAAAGTGACGACACAGAGGAACTCTCAATGAAAGCACCAATGTCGGTGTCAAAACCGGCGGATCTCGGGTGGGGGGTCCCGAACTGTGCGTCTAGGCGGATGGTAATAGGAGGCAGGGGACACGATGTTTTACCCAGGTTCGGGCCCTCTTGATGGAGGTAAAACCCTACGTCATGCTTGATTAATATTGAAGATATGGGTAGTACAAGAGTAGATCTACGACGAGATCAGAGAGGCTAAACCCTAGAAGCTAGCCTATGGTATGATTGTTGTTCGTCCTACGGACAAAAACCCTCCGGTTTATATAGACACCGGAGAGGGCTAGGGTTACACAGAGTCGGTTACAATGGTAGGAGATCTACATATCCGTATTGCCAAGCTTGCCTTCCACGCCAAGGAAAGTCCCTTCCGGACACGGGACGAAGTCTTCAATCTTGTATCTTCATAGTCCAGGAGTCCGGCCGGAGGTATAGTCCGGCTATCCGGACACCCCCTAATCCAGGACTCCCTCAGGCATCAACCGCCTTACAGGTGGGTCACGAGGGTCAGGGGCGCGCCCTAGGGGGGGCGCGCCCCCCTACCTCGTGCCCACCTCGGACACTGGTTCGCATTGATTTTTCCTCCAGATTTTCCAAATATTCCGAAAAGTATCTCCGTCCGTTTTTATCCCGTTTGGACTCCGTTTGATATGGATATTCTGCGAAACCAAAAACATGCAACAGACAGGACCTGGCACTGGGCACTGGATCAATATGTTAGTCCCAAAAATAGTATAAAAAGTTGCCAAAAAGTATATGGAAGTTGTAGAATATTGGCATGGAACAATCAAAAATTATAGATACGATGGAGACGTATCATTATTCTCCGGCGACGGCAGACGAACCAGTAAACCCTCGTACAATTGTACTCCCCTCCGTGTGGGAAACAACAACCGAGTCTTCCCTGCCTCCGTGTCATTCCCTTCCTAGGCCTTGTCGTCGTCCACCGCCCTGGTGCTCTTGATGCGGCCTGGTCAACGTGGTCAACGACCAACATGCATCTGAAGTGGACTGTACGTGGAGAGGTTGACAGCTGGGTCCACGGCCGCACACAAGGAAATGCCTCCTTATTATGCGCAAAATAATGATTCCTCCACCTAACGTCTGGGACCCACCGAAAGGGCCTTTGTATTTCGCGAAAAAAAACGTTACTGCCGCTGACAGCTCGGACCCACCAGCTATATCTTCGCACGCAAGGAAGTGCGTCCTTATTACGCACAAAAAACTAAATACTCCCCCTGCTAACTGGGACCTAGTATAGTGGCAGGCTGACTTGTGGGCCTACTAAGTTGACGGGGACGGAGGGCTTTGTCAATTTAGTCAATATGCATGATTCTAGCTCCAGTGACCGTACGATGTCCATCCAACGGCCGTAGTGCTTCTTCAACCTCTGGTCTTCTTGCTCCAGCCGCCCAAACCAGCGTCGGTCGTGCCTCGTGCTCCTACCTCCCGTGGCCGTCTGCGATGCGGCGGAGGCCTCACCACCCCCTACTACTCCCACCGCTGGCCAGGCCATCCCTCTACTCACCCACACCCCCTGTTATTCTGCGGCGACAGCAGCCTCACACCGCATCGAACAGTGAGCCATCATACTCCTCTACGCGTGGGCATCCACTGCCGCATCTTCCCCGGCTCCGCGTCGTCCCCTTCCTAGGCCTCGTCGTCGTCCACCGCCCTGCGGCTCTCGGCGCGGCGTGGTCAACGTGGTCAAGGAACGACTTCCATCGGAAGAGTACTGTACGTGGAGAGGCTGACAGCTGGGTCCACGGCAGCCGCAAGGAAGTGCCTCCTTATTACGCGGAAAATAATTATTCCTCCACCTGACAGTAGGGACCCACCGGATGGACCACCGTATTTGGCGAAAAAACGTCCCCCCCCGACTGCTGGTACCCACCGGACGGGCCACCGTATTTCGTGAAAAAAATGTTCCCCCCGCTGTCAGCTCGGACCCACCAGAAGTGTCACCTAATTACGCACAAAAAAATGAATACTCCCCCTGCTAGTTGAGACCCACCTTGGTGGGTGGCTGACTTGTGGGCCTACTAAGTTGACGGGGAGGAGTGTTTTGTCAACTTAGTCAATATGAACGATTCTAGATCCAGTGACCGTACAATGTCCATCCAATGGCCGTTGTGCTTCTTCAACCTCTGGTCTTCTTGCTCCAGCCGCCCAAACTAGCGCCGGTCGTGTCGCATGCTCCTGCCTCCCGTGGCCGGCTGTGCTACCGCGGAGGCCTCACCGCCCCCTACTATTCCCACCGGTGGCCAGGCCCAGCGGTGACGGCAGCCTCACACCGCAGTCGAACCAGTGAACCCTCGTACTCCTCTCCGCGCGGGCTTCCGCTGCCGCGTCTTCCCGGCTCCGTGCCGTCCCCTTCATAGGCCTCGCCGTCGTCCACCGCCCTGGTGCTCTCAGTGCGGCGTGGTCAACATGGTCAAGGAACGGCTTCCATCGGACATGGACTGTACGTGGAGAGGCTGACAGCTGGGTCCACGGCCGCAGCAAGGAAGTGCCTCCTTATTACGCGCAAAGTAATTATTCCTCCACCTAACAGCATGGACCCACCGGACGGGCCACCATATTTCGCGAAACAAACATTTCCCCTGACTGCTGGGACCCACCAGCTACATCTTCACACGCAAGGAAGTGCGTCCGGGCAAAAAAATGATTCGCCCCTGAGGGAGTCCTGGATTAGGGGGTCTCCGGACAGTCGGACTATATCCTTTTGCCGGACTATTAGACTATGAAGATACAAGATTGAAGACTTCATCTCGTGTCCGTATGGGACTCTACTTGGCGTGGAAGGCAAGCTAGGCAGTACGGATATGGATATCTCCTCCTTTCTAACCGACCTTGTGTAACCCTAGCCCCCTCCGGTGTCTATATAAACTGGAGGGTTTTAGTCCGTAGGACAACACACAATCATATCATAGGCTAGCTTCTAGGGTTTAGCCTCTCCGATCTCGTGGTAGATCAACTCTTGTAATACCCATATCATCAAGAATAAATCAAGCAGGACGTAGGGTTTTACCTCCATCAAGAGGGCCCGAACCTGGGTAAAACATCGTGTTCCCTGCCTCCTGTTACCATCCGCCTTAGACGCACAGTTCGGGACCCCCTACCCGAGATCTGCGGGTTTTGACACTGACATTGGTGCTTTCATTGAGAGTTCCTCTGTGTCGTCGCCGTTAGGCTTGATGGATCCTACGATCATCGATAGCGATGCAGTCCAGGGTGAGACTTTTCTCCCCGGACAGATCTTTGTATTCGGCGGCTTTACACTGCGGGCCAATTCGCTTGGCCATCTGGAGCATATTGAAAGCTACGCCCCTGGCCATCAGGTCAGGTTTGGAAGCCAAAACTACACGGCCGATATCTGCGGAGACTTGATCTTCGACGGATTCGAGCCCTTGCCGAGTGCGCCGTGCTGTCACGATGGGCATGATTTAGCTCTGCCACCGAACAGTGTCCTGGAGACCGCACCCGCAGCCGCTCCGACCTTTAATTCGGAGCCAACTGCGCCACCCGAGGGCGGGTGGTTAGACCCCGCCGCGGAGGCAGCAGCCTCAACGGAGATCGAACCGAACACCAACCTTATCCTTCGCGAGGCCCATGACTCCCCATCGTCGGACTCTCCTCCGGACTCTGGACCATCCGCGCCCCTGCCAATCGAATCCGATTGGGCGCCGATCATGAATTTCACTGCCGCAGATATCTTTCAGCACTCGCCCTTCGGCGACATACTGAATTCACTAAGGTCTCTCTCTTTGTCAGGAGAGTCCTGGCCGGATTATGACCGGCAGGATTAGGATGCAGACGACGAAGAAATTTGATGCCCACCCACCACCCACTTCATAGCCACTGTCGATGACTTGACCGACATGCTCGACTTCGACTCCGAAGACATCGACGGTATGGACGACAATGCAGGAGACGAACAGGAACCAGCGCCTATAGGGCACAGGAAAGCCACCTCGTCGTATGACATATATATGGTGGACACACCCAAAGAAGGCAATGGCGACGGAACAGCGGAGGATGACCCCTCCAAGAAGCAACCTAAGCACCAGCGTCAGCGGTGCCGCTCTAAGTCCCGCCAAAGCAAAAACGGTGATTCCGGCACAGGAGATAATAACACCCCGGACAGTGCCGAAGACAACCCCCTCCAGCAAGATTCAGCACAGGAGGATGAAGAAGCCAGCCCTCATGAGAGAGCGGCAGATAGAGAGGAAGAGGATGATAATCAAATGCCTCCCTCCGAAGACGAGGCAAGCCTCGACGATGACGAATTCGTCGTGCTAGAGGATCCCGTCGAACAAGAGCGCTTCAAGCGCCGGCTTATAGCCATAGCAAATAGCCTTAAGAAAAAGCAGCAGCAGCTTCAAGCTGATCAAGATCTGCTAGCTGACAGATGGACTAAAGTCCTGGCGGCCGAGGAATATAAACTCGAACGTCCCTCCAAGAGTTACCCAAAATGCAGGTTGCTACCCCAACTGGAGGAAGAAGCGTACGACGCGGCTGATCGGCCACCTCGTGGCCGCGATAGAGAGGCATTCCAGCCAAAAGCTCAGCCTGCACCCCGATGCCATTCAAATAAAAAGGCATGGGGAAACACGCCAGACCTGCGAGATGTATTGGAGGACAAAGCAAAACATGCAAGATCGATCTACGGATCACGAGGGCGCGCCACTATGCGAGACGATAAATGTCACGCCAGATACAGTAAAAGTAAATCTGGCAGGGCCGAACACAGCGGGCAAGACTCATTGGAGCTGCATCGCGATATAGCCCAGTACAGAGGTGCCGCACACCCCTTATGCTTCACAGACGAGGTAATGGATCATCAAATCCCAGAGGGTTTCAAACTCGTAAATATAGAATCATACGACGGCACAACAGATCCTGCGGTATGGATCGAGGATTTCCTCCTGCATATCCACATGGCACGCGATGATGATCTACACGCCATTAAATACCTCCCACTCAAACTCAAAGGACCAACTCAGCATTGGCTCAATAGCTTGCCAGCAGAGTCCATTGGCTGCTGGGAGGATCTAGAAGCCGCATTCCTCGACAACTTTCAGGGAACTTATGTGCGACCACCAGATGCCGATGACTTGAGCCACATAATTCAGCAGCCAGAGGAATCAGCCAGGCAATTATGGTCATGGTTCCTAACAAAGAAAAATCAAATTGTCGACTGTCCGGATGCTGAGGCTCTAGCAGCTTTCAAGCACAACATCCGCGACGAGTGGCTAGCCCGGCACCTTGGTCAGGAAAAGCCGAAATCTATGGCAGCCCTCACGACACTCATGACCCGCTTTTGTGCGGGAGAAGACAGCTGGCTGGCTCGCAGTAACAACATATCAAAGAACCATGGTACTTCGGATACCAAGGACGGCAGTAGCAGGTCACGTCGCAACAAACATAAGCGCCGCATTAACAGCGACAATACCGAGGATACGGCAGTCAATGCCGGATTCAAGGGCTCTAAACCCGGTCAGCAGAAAAAGCCATTCAAAAGAAGCACTTCGGGCCCATCCAGTTTGGACCGTATACTCGATCGCTCGTGTCAAATACACGGCACCCCCGACAAGCCAGCCAACCACACCAATACGGATTGTTGGGTGTTCAAGCAGGCCGACAAGTTAATTGCCGAAAACAAAGATAAGGGGCCACATAGCGATGACGAGGAGGAGCCCCGGCAGCCGAATACCGGAGGACAGAAGATGTTCCCCCCACAAGTGCGGACGGTGTACATGATATATGCAACCCACATTCCCAAGAGGGAGCGAAAGCGTGCGCTCAGGGACGTATATGCGTTGGAGCCAGTCGCCCCAAAGTTCAACCCATGGTCCTCCTGTCCGATCACCTTCGATCGCAGGGAGCACCCCACTAGTATCCGTCATGGCGGATTTGCCGCACTGGTCTTAGACCCAATTATTAACGGATTTCACCTCACTCGAGTCCTTATGGATGGCGGCAGCAGCCTGAACCTGATTTACCAGGACACGGTGCGCAAAATGGGTATAGACCCCTCAAGGATCAAACCCACAAAAACGACCTTTAAAGGCGTCATACCTGTTGTAGAGGCCCATTGCACAGGCTCAGTCACACTGGAAGTGGTCTTTGGATCCCCGGATAACTTCCGAAGCAAAGAGTTAATCTTCGATATAGTCCCGTTCCGCAGTGGTTATCATGCACTGCTCGGACGAACCGCATTTGCGAGATTCAATGCGGTGCCGCATTATGCATACCTCAAGCTCAAGATGCCAGGACCTCAGGGGGTCATTACAGTTAATGGAAACACAGAGCGCTCTCTCCGAATGGAGGAGCACACTGCGGCCCTCGCAGCGGAAGCGCAAAGCAGCCTCTTAAGGCAATCCACTAGTTCGGCGTTTAAGGACCCGAACACCTTCAAGCGCGCCCGGAGTAATCGGCAATAGGACCGCCTGGCATGTTCCGAGCTCACATAGCAATGCGGCCCCCACCCCAGCCCAAGCCAAATGGCGAAACTCGTGCCACGCGTACATAATTACGCATTAAAAATACCATGGGCACAGGTAGGGAGGGGGCACGACTACGGCACGCCCCAAGACGCGGCTTAAACCGCACTAGGGGCTTCCCGCTTTGTTATTTTTCTCTCTTTTAGGACATTAATCTCTGGAAACCCTGTCCGGCAGCATGATTGCCGAACACATGATGCAGCAACCAATGAGGCAGAAAGCTACATCACACCACGGATCTCCCAGGTGGATTACGATAACGAGTGTAATACTTGCCTTAATACTATTCTTCAGCTCGCCCTTGGAGGGGACATGGTCCTACTTTTTTCTTATTGCACTGCATGTATCATTCTGCTTTAACGCACCTTTTTGAATAAACAATGCATATCATTAAGACTATTATTGCATTCTTCTTTATATATATGTGTGTGTGTGTGTGTTCATTAATGACACCTTGCAACCGTACACTTTGGTACGGCCAATACACCAGGGGCTTAAGTACCCCACAATATGGTGTGAGAAGTCTGAACACTTTCACAAGTGCGGCACCCCAAACTTATAGCATTATATGCATCAGCTCTGAATCATGTCTTTGGTCAAATAGTTGGGTTTGCCCGGCTCCCATGTTTTGGTACCTTACGATCCGCTATATCGGCTAAGGTAGCACTGGGAGAACTACTGCGATTGTGCCCCGGTTCAGCTGGGCTAAGCACCTCAGTAGACAAATCTAAAACTGATTGTCATGATAAGGCGAGAGACTGGTCGCTATTCGAGAGGTTTTCGAGTCCTTAAAGACTTATGCCGCTTAGAGCGAGAGTCGGCCCTGTCCGGCTTAAGGCGTGTATCGCGCCCCAGATTCGGCCTTCCGAATACTAGGGGCTTCGCCAAAATTTAAAATTATAGAATTCTATGGCTAAGTGAGAGTGATAACGCATTATAGTCCAATTGCCTTGTTCGTTGTGCTGAGCACCTCCCTCGAAGGACCCAACAATGGGAACAAGAGTGCTCAGGTTTATCCCGAACACCCCGGCACTCATGGCGTGGGGGCAGAAGCCGACGACTAGCCATCTCTCAGATTTGATAAACAGCCGAACAAAAGGTAATATTTTAAATTCAAAAAAGCGTTAAATAGCGCATATGAACAAGTTTTCATAACTACAGGATTACACGAGTGAGTTTACTCAAATATACATCTTTCGTACACTCGTCCGCTATGAGACGGGCACCCTTCAGGACACCCTCATAATACATCTCGGGGTGGTGATGCTCCTTGCCCGCCAGCGGCCCTTCCTTAATCAGCTTCACGGCATCCAGCTTGGCCCATTGCACCTTCACACGGGCGAAAGCCCGGCGTGCACCTTAGATGCAGACGGACCGCTTGATGACTTCTAGCCATGGGCAGGCATCCACAAGCCGCCTCACTAGGCCGAAGTAGCTGCTGGGAAGGGCGTCGCCAGGCCACATCCGGACTATAAAGCCCTTCATGGCCTGTTCGGTCGCCTTGTGTAGCTCGACCAGCTGCTTTAACTGGTCGCTCATGGGCACCGGCTGTTCGGCCCCAGTATACTGAGACCAGAACAACTTCTCCGATGAGCTTCCCTCCTCGGCCTGGTAAAACTGTGCGGCATCTGACACGCTGCGGGGCAAATCTGCGAACGCTCCTCGAGAGCTCCGGATTCGGGTAAGTAACAAGTAATTTACTTTCACATGCTTGCTCTGCATAAGGAATGCCTTACCCGAAGCTATTTTCTTCATCGCCTCAATCTCCTGGAGGGCTCTTTGGGCCTCAGCCTTGGCATTTTTCACGCTTTTGAGGGCCGTGGCAAGCTCGGACTCTCGCGTCTTCGAGTCACGCTCCAACGCCTCATGCTTCGACACGAGAGCTTGGAGCTCTTGCTGCACCTCGCCCACCCGTGCCTCCTGCGTTTCCCGCTCGGTGCGCTCCTTAGCCACTTTGTTTTTGGCCTCGGATAGCGCTTGCTTCAGGGTCACCACCTCGGTCATGGCCCCTGGCAAATTTACGATGATCCTGTCATTTCGCAATCGCATTCTTTCCCACAGGGTATTACTTACACTTGTTCTCCTCGAGCTGCCTCTTGGCAAGGCTGAGCTCTTTCTTGGACCCCTCGAGGTCCTGCTTCAGTGGGGCGACCTCCGCAGTTAGTGCGGCAGAGGCCAGCAGCGAAGCCTGCATACGCATATGGACATACTTATGTTAGACTCCTACGATATTGTTTGATCCTCTATTCGGCTTTTCTTTTTGAACACCAAACAGAGCATCAGGGGCTACTGTCTATGCGGTAATATTTTTCCTATATTTCAAAAACATACCTCAAAGCCCGTTAGAAGGCTGGCACGGGCTTTAGTCAATCCTCTCTTGGCGGACTGAACCTTCTGGACAACCGCACTCATAATAGTGCGGTGCTCTTCGTCGATGGAAGCGCTGCGAAGCGCTCCCAGCAGATTGTCCGGTGCCTCTGGTTGGACAGAGGTCACTGGCACAGGCGTCCTGCCCCTTTTGGAAGGAGGTCGCCTGCCTGAGTCCGGAACCATTAGAGGTTCCGGCGCGGTGTTCGGCTGATGGCCGAACTCGGAGCCCTCGGGAGCCTTGCTCCCTCTGCTCCCGGAGTCCGGAAGGTCACCTTGAGGCACCTCCGGGACTGTCTCCCCTTGACCCGATGTCTCTTGAGACAATACCTCGGCGTTGTCCATAGGGCAAGGGGAGGTGGCGGTCGGAAGTGGATCGCTATCCATATCCGACGAGCCCAGGGAGCCGTCCGACGATACGTCGATACGGGCTCGTGGTGGTCTGCATAATCATAATTCAGCGTTAGGAAAAGCAGTATGATAAAGGAATGCTATGATTTACTCTGGTATCCAAATACTTACGACTTCGCCAGGGGCTTGGCCCTGAGCAGCCACTCGTCTTCGCCTTCGGCGGCGGTGGTGGAGTAGTCCGAAAGGAGAGTCCTTCCCTTCTTGGACCCTTCGCCCCCCCTAGTAGGGGCGGCCTTCCTTTTATTGTCTCCCCCGACTAGAGGTGGAACATCTTCATCTTCCTCCTCGTCTTCGGGGGAGGAGTGCGTCGCGGAGTTATCGGACGATGAGTCCGATAAACCCTGGCGTCGGGAACTCTTTCGGGTTCCCTTGGCCTTCTTGGTCTTCTCCGGCACCTTGTAAGGAGCCGGAGTCAGCATCTCCGTCAGGAGAGCGTCCGCAGTGTCTTCGGGCAGAGGGGCCGGACAGTTAATCTGCCCCGACGTCTCCACCCAGTCCTGTCAAAGGCATAGAGCTCAGACCCCGCACATGGTTAAGATGGGGGAAATAAATATCCTACCGGATGTATAGAACTCACCGAATGCGCTTGGCGCTTCGCGCTTAGCCCACGGTCCTCGGTGAGGGAGGGAGGGACCTCGGCGCTCTTGAACAGCACCTTCCAGACGTCCTTGTGTGTCGTGTTGAAGAGCTCGCTCAGAGTCTGGTGCTGGGCCGGGTCGAACTCCCACAAGTTGAAATCCCGTTGTTGACACGGGAGGATCCGGCGGATGAGCATGACCTGGACTATGTTGACAAGCTTGAGCTTCTTGCTTGCCATATTCTGGATACATTTCTGGAGTCTATCCAGCTCCACCAATGAACCCCAGGACAGGCCCTTCTCTTTCTAGGAGGTGAGCCGCGTGGGGATTCTGGATCGAAACTTGGGGGCAGCCACCCATTTGGCGTCACGCGGCTCGGTGATATAGAACCACGCCGATTGCCACCCCTTTATGGTCTCCATGAAGGAGCCTTTGAGCCATATAACGTTGGGCATCTTTCCCACCACGGCTCCGCCGCATTCTGCTTGTTGGCCGCCCACTACCTTCGGCTTGATATTGAAGGTCTTTAACCACAGGCCGAAGTGGGGCCGGATGCGGAGGAAAGCCTCACACATGACGATGAACGCCGAAATGTTGAGCA
The DNA here is from genome assembly GCF_003073215.2 of Triticum urartu. Taxonomy (NCBI): domain Eukaryota; kingdom Viridiplantae; phylum Streptophyta; class Magnoliopsida; order Poales; family Poaceae; genus Triticum; species Triticum urartu. The sequence continues at coordinate 485,146,737 of NC_053025.1, forward strand.
TGAAGTTCGGGGCCAGATCATGGAAGTCCAGCCCATAGTAGAACATGAGACCACGAACGAATGGATGGAGGGAAACCCCAGTCCGCGGAGGAAGTGGTGGAGGAAAACTACCCTCTCGTGAGGTTCAGGGGTAGGAACGATCTGCCCCGCAGCGGGCAGCCGATGCACGATATTCACGGCCAAATATCCGGCTCCGCGCAGCTTCTTGATGTGTCCCTCCGTAATGAAGGAAGCCATCCATTTACCTCCCGCTCCGGACATGATTGGAGGAGGTTGAGGGGAAGGATGTGGGCTTGGGTGTTGGAGCTCGAGTGTGCAAAAATGGATGAGCAAAGGAGGAAGAAGGCGTGGGTGAAAAGGTGAATCATTGTCCCTTTATATGGGCGGCCGAGACTATGTGCCCCCACTAGCCTGGTAGAACTCGCTTATCCCCCAAGCGCCGTAATCGATGGCGCGGTTGGGTTACCCACGCCCGTATTGATGAGAATCCCGTAATAAGGGGAACACGATCTCTGCTTTGACAAGACGTGTCAAGAAACTGCATCGCGTTGTGTGCGGGGCTAGTTAAAGGAAACGGTTCAAATAATTACCGGGCCATGGCATAATGTCATGTTGCCGAAACGTGTTAGCAGATTAGATTTGTGGAAATATTATTCTCTCTACGGTGGTATGTGGAACTTATTTTGCAGGGTCGGACACTATCCTTGTATTCAAATTCTTCCGTGATGTATTCGGAGGAGGAACCCGCCTTGCAATGCCGAAGACAACACTGCGCACCGGACTCATCGTCATTGAAGCCTGGTTCAGGGGCTACTGAGGGAGTCCTGGATTAGGGGGTCTCCGGAAAGCCGGACTATATACTTTTGCCGGACTGTTAGACTATGAAGATACAAGATTGAAGACTTCGTCTCGTGTCCGGATGGGACTCTACTTGGCGTGGAAGGCAAGCTAGGTAGTACGGATATGGATATCTCCTCCTTTCTAACCGACCTGGTGTAACCCTAGCCCCCTCTGGTGTCTATATAAACCGGAGGGTTTTAGTCCGTAGGACAACATACAATCATACCATAGGCTAGCTTCTAGGGTTTTGCCTCTCCGATCTCGTGGTAGATCAACTCTTGTAATACCCATATCATCAAGAATAAATCAAGCAGGACGTAGGGTTTTACCTCTAGATGGCAATGGGGACGAAACCCATCCAGTTTTGCCTTCCCAAACCCATCCCCACAAGAAAATCGCAAACCCGTCTCCGTCCCCATCACCATGCACGGGGCTATTTTTCCGCCCGTCCCCTAAACCCATCGGGTTTCGGGGAACCCGCGGGGAACCCACGAGAAAATAAAAATATTTAAACAAACATAGTGGCGACAAAGAATAACATTTCAACAGCAAAATAAGCACATTTCAGCAGCATAACTAGAGCAAATTTCAACAAAAAACAACCCGACTTGGGACGTGAAGGGGCCACCCTTGAGTTCGTCACTGGTGGCGACGCCCTTTCTCCAGATCAGACCGGCGGCAGGGGAGAAGACGTGGAGGGAGGAGGCTCGCCGGTGCAGATCGTGGTCGGCGGATATTGCAAGATGGGATCGAGCCAGGCGGCGCCTGGGGTCCTAGGTTTAGGGTTAGGTATTATGTGGGAGAGAGAGATGAGGGCTCGAGCGAGGGGGAAAGGAGCGGGCGATACTGGCTGTTTGGCCTTCGACACTAGGGGGTGGGGGGCTCGGTAGTTTTGGGTTGGGCCGCGCAGGAGCACTGGTTGGTAAAAAATGTATTTTGTCGGGTTTGCCAGGTTTTGGGTTCGGGGACTACCGAAACGGGTGCAAACCCACGAAACGTGTTGGGTTGTATAATGTGCCCTACAACAGCCCCGCGGGGATGAAAAGACGCCCATCCCCGTCCCCTAATAGGGTAAAAACCCGCGGGGATGCGGGTTTCGGGGCCCCGTTGCCATCTTGAGTTTTACCTCCATCAAGAGGGCCCGAATCCTGGGCAAAACATCGTGTTCCCTGCCTCCTATTACCATCCGCCTTAGACGCACAGTTCGGGACCCCCCTACCCGAGATCCGCTGGTTTTGACACTGATAGCCCCCTTGACTGCTGGGACCCACCAGCTACATCTTCGCACGCAAGGAAGTGCCTGACAGTCAGGACCCACCTGGTCGAAGCGTACGTAGTGTTGTCATTATGGTCGCGAACGTGTACGTGCATACTGGTCGATGTAGAGGCGTGCATGTGTCGTAGTAGAGGCGCGCACGTAGCATGTACACGTACGTATAGCGGCCAGTGTGCAAGAAAGAAAATACGGTCACGTACGTACATACAGGCAGGGTCTCGAATGCCTACTCGCGCATACGTATGGCCGGGGCTCGTATACATGGCTAGGTCGGAACAGAGAAACAACGTCGTCGTCGTGTTCATGGGGAGCCAACCAGCTGGGTCGGAACAGAATGCGTCGTCGTGTTCATCGGGAGGGCTTGGACGGAACAGCCGATGGAAACGACGCCTGGCGTACCGCAGAACGGAGGAAATGGCCTTGTGTTCGACCGGCCACGTTCGAAACGGGATCCTGTTCATCAAGAGGGGTCTGGCATACCGCAAAACGGAGGAAACGGACCTCTTACGGTTGAAACGGGGGTCCTGTTGATCGGGAGGGGTGTGGCGTACCATAAAACGGAGGAAACGGACTTGTGTTGGAGCACTACAGTCGAAACGGGGGTCCTGTTCATCGGGAGGGGTGTGGCGTACCGCAAAACAGGACTCCACGGGATACTGTTCATCTCCGCCGTTGACCCCCTCCAGCCTCCATGGGCAACTGTTCATCCCCCGTCGACCTCCTCCAGCCTCCACCTGCGACTGTTCATCCACGGGCTCCTGTTCATGCAGCCTCCACCGTGCGCTACTCCATCGGCTCCTATTCAACCAGCCCTCTCCACGGGCTCCTCTTCAACCACCCCTACACGGGCTACTGTTCATCCTACCCTCCACCGTCTAATGTTCATCCTGCCCTCCATGGGGTGGTCCTGTTCATCCTTCCCTCCACGGGGTCCTGTTCACCCAACCCCAACCGACCCGATCGATCGGGGTACTGTTCATCCAGAGGCAACACCACGGGGTCCAGTTCATCCACCCCCACCGGGAACTGTTCATCCAACCCCCCCCCCACAACGCTCACTGTTCATCCAAAGGCAGCATTGATCGGCTTCAGTTAGCAGCAGTAGCGAAGGAATCGCTCGATCGGGTTCAGTTAACAGCCATCGATCGATCACTCGGGTTCAGTAACGCGTAGCCTATAGTGCAATCGCCCGGGTTTAGTTAGAGCCCAACGCCTCGCTCGGGTTCAGTTAGAGCCCAACGCCTCGCGCCCACGCGCGTGCGTGTACGAGAGAAACGTGCATCGCTCGGCCCCGACCACCCACCGTAACCGGGAGCACCCCGATATTTTCCTCGCCCTCGCTTCTACCACGGTTTTTTCCGTCATGGATGGCCCAAAGAATGTCATGCAGCTGCGTCTCCGACCCGCCCAGGACGAAAAGCCCATTTTCTGTCATGATTTTTTTTTCATAGAAGTAGGACCCCACCACATCTATGATGATACCGGGTTTTGTCACAATTATCATCATAGAAGTGTCATAGGTATGACAGGAAAAAAATTCATTCGGCCCAAAATGTCATGGATGTGTCTTTTTTTTGTAGTGTAGCACTAGCTATGGACCCGAAGGTCTGAGGTAAACTACTCACACATCATCGGAGGGGCCATGGAGTTGATGTAGAGGCCTTCCATGATCAATGCCCCCTCCGCGGAGCTCCGAAAAAGGCCCCAAGATAGGATCTCTTGGGTACAGAAGGTTGCGGCGGTGGAAATAGGGTTTCGTGGTTCTCCTGGATGTTTTCGGGGTATGTGAACATATATAGGAGGAAGAAGTAGGTCGGTTGAGCCACGAGGGGCCCACAAGGGGGGAGGGCATGCCCAGGGGGTAGGCGCCCCCTATCTCATGGCCGCCTCGTTCGTTTCTTGACGTCCACTCGAAGTCCTCTGGATCACGTTTGTTCCAAAAATCACGTTCCCAAAGGTTTCATTCCATTTGGACTCCGTTTGATATTCCTTTTCTGCGAAACACTGAAATAGGCAAAAAACAGCAATTTGGGTTGGGCCTCCGGTTAATAGGTTAGTCCCAAAAATAATATAAAAGTGTAAAATAAAGCCCATTAACATCTAAAATAGATAATATAATAGCATGGAACAATAAAAAATTATAGATACGTTGGAGACGTATCAAGCATCCCCAAGCTTAATTCATGCTCGTCCTCGAGTAGGTAAATGATAAAAACAGAATTTTTGATGTGGAATGCTTTCTAGAATATTCTTCAATGTATTTTTCTCTATTGTGGCATGAATGTTCAGATCCGAAAGATTCAAGATAAAAGTTTATTGTTGACATAAAAATAGTAATACTCCAAGTATGTTAATCAAGCAATTATGTCTTATCAAAATACCATAGCCAAAGAAAACTTATCCCTACAAAGTCATATAGTTTGGCCATGCTTCATTTTTTTCACACAAAATGCTCTCATCATGCACAACCCCGATGACAAGCCAAGCAATTGTTTCATACTTAGCCTTTTAAAACTCTTTCAACTTTTACGCAATATATGAGCGCGAGCCATGGACATAGCACTATGGGTGGAATAGAATATGATGATTGAGGTTGTGTGAGAAGACAAAAAGGGAGAAAGTCTCACATTGACGCGGCTAATCAATGGGCTATGGAGATGTCCAGCGATTGATGTCAATGCAAGGAGTAGGGATTTCCATGCAACGGATGCACTAGAGCTATAAATATGTGAAAGCTCATCAAAGAAACTAAGTGGGTGTGCATCCAACTTGCTTGCTCACGAAGACCTAGGGCATTTGAGGAATCCCATCATTGGAATATACAAGCCACGTTCTATAATGAAAAATTCCCACTAGTATATGAAAGTGACAAAATAAGAGACTCTCTATCATGAAGATCATGGTGCTACTTTGAAGCACAAGTGTGGAAAAAGGATGGTAACATTGTCCCTTCTCTATTTTTCTCTCATTTTTTATTTGGGCCTTCTTTCTTTTTTTTCCTTTTGGCCTCTTTTTTTATTATTTTTCGTCCAGAGTCTCATCCCGACTTGTGGGGGAATCATAGTCTCCATCATCCTTTCCTCACATGGGACAATGCTCTAACGATGATCGTCACACTTTTATTTTCTTACAACTCAAGAATTACAACTCGATAGTTACAACAAAATATGACTCTATGTGAATGCCTCCAGTGGTGTACCGGGATTGCGATGAATCAAGAGTGACATGTATAAAAAATATGAACGGTGGCTTTGCCACAAATACGATGTCAACTACATGATCATGCAAAGCAATATGACAATGATGATGCGTGTCATAATAAATGGAACGATGGAAAGTTGCATGGCAATATATCTCGGAATGGCTATGGAAATGACATAATAGGTAGGTATGATGGCTGTTTTGAGGAAGATATAAGGAGGCTTATGTGTGATAGAGCATATCATATCACAGGGTTTGGATGCACCGGCGAAGTTTGCACCAACTCTCAAGGTGAGAAAGGGCAATGCACGGTACCGAAGAAGCTAGCAATGATGGAAGGGTGAGAGTGTGTATAATCCATGGACTCAACATTAGTCATAAAGAAGTCACATACTTATTTCAAAAATCTACAAGTCATCAAAACCAAGCACTACGCGCATGCTCCTAGGGGATAGATTGGTAGGAAAAGACCATCGCTCGTCCCCGACCGCCACTCATAAGGAAAGCAATCAAAGAAAACCCCATGCTTCAAATTTGTCATGTAACGTTCACCATACGTGCATGCTACGGGACTTTCCAACTTCAACACAAGTATTCATCAATTTCAAAATTACTCAACTAGCACACTTCTAATATTACCACCTTTATATCTCAAAACCATCTATCAAGCATCCAACTTAATAACCAAAGTGAATTACCATGCTGTTCTAAAGGACTCTCAAAATGATATAAGTGAAGCATGAGAGATCAATTATTTCTATAAAATAGAACCACCGCCGTGCTCTAAAAGATATAAGTGAAGCACTAGAGCAAACATTATCCAACTCAAAAGATATAAGTGAAGCACATAGAGTATCTTAATAAATTCCAATTCATGTGTGCATCTCCCAAAAGGTGTGTACAGCAGGGATGATTGTGGTAAACTAAAAAGCAAGGACCCAAATCATACAAGACGCTCCAAGCAAAACACAGATCATGTGGCGAATAAAAATATAGCTCCAAGTAAAGTTACCGATGGACGAAGACGAAAGAGGGGATTCCTTCCGGGGCATCCCCAAGCTTAGGCTTTTGGTTGTCCTTGGATTTTATCTTGGGGTGCCTTGGGCATCCCCAAGCTTAGGCTCTTGCTACTCCTTGTTCCATAATACATCAAATCCTTACCCAAAACTTGAAAACTTCACAACACAAAACTTAAAAGAAAATCTCCGTGAGCTCCGTTAGTAAAAGAAAACAAACCACCACTTCAAGGTACTGTAATGAACTCATTCTTGATTTATATTGGTGTTAAACCTACTGTATTCCAACTTTTCTATGGTTCATAAACTCTATTACTAGCCACACATTCATCAAAATAAGCAAACAACACACGAAAAACAGAATCTGTCAAAAACAGAACAGTCTGTAGTAATCTGTAGGTTTCGAATAATTATGGAACCCCAAAAATTCTAAAATAAATTGCTGGACGTGAGTAATTTATATATTAATCATCTTCAAAAAGAATTAACTAAATATCACTCTCCAGTAAAAATGGCAGCAATTCTCGTGAGCGCTAAAGTTTCTGTTTTTTACAGTAAGATCAAAAAGACTTTCCCCAAGTCTTCCCAACGATTCTACTTGGCACAAACACTAATTAAACACAAAAAACACAACCAAAAAATAGGCTAGATAAATTATTTATTTCTAAATAGGAGCAAATAGCAAGGAATAAAAATAAAATTCGGTTGCCTCCCAACAAGCGCTATCATTTAACTCCCCTAGCTAGGCATAAACGCAAGGATAGATCTAGGTATTGCCATCTTTGGTAGGCAATCCATAAGTGGCTCTCATAATAGATTCATATGGTAATTTAATTTTCTTTCTAGGGAAGTGTTCCATGCCTTTCCTTAATGGAAATTGGAATCTAATATTCCTTTCCTTCATATCAATAATTGCACCAATCGTTCTAAGGAAAGGTATACCAAGGATAATAGGACATGAAGGATTGCAATCTATATCAAGAACAATGAAATCTACGAGCACATAATTCCTATTTGCAACAATAATAACATCATTAATTTTACCATAGGTTTCTTAATGGTGGAATCCGCAAGGTGCAAGTTTAAAGAACAATCATCAAATTCACGGAAACCTAGCAAATCACACAAAGTTTTTGGGATCGTGGAAACACTAGCACCCAAATCACACAAAGCATAGCATTAAAGATCTTTAATTTTAATTTTAATTGTTGTCTCCCACTCATCATAAAGTTTTCTAGTGATATAAACTTCCAACTCAAGTTTTTCTGCATAAGATTGCATTAAAGCATCAACGATATGTTTAGTAAAAGCTTTATTTTGACTATAAGCATGAGGAGAATTTAGCACGGATTGCAACAAGGAAATGAAATCTATCAAAGAGCAATTATCATAATTAAATTCCCTGAAATCCAAGATAGTGGGTTCGTTTCTATCTAAAGTTTTGACCTCTCCAATCCCACTTTTATAAATTTTTGCATCAAGATCTAAAAACTCTGAATCATTGGGACGCCTTCTAACTAAAGTTGACTCATCTCCAGTCCCATCATTATCAAAATTCATATTGCAAAACAAAGATTTAATAGGGGACACATCAATTACTTTTAGATCTTCATCTTTATTATCATAAAAACTTTCCGGTATAGCGGCCATCTTATTAACTAAGGTGGCCTGCTTATCCGAGATTTTAGCAATTAATTTTTCAAGATGAGCAAGCTGAGATTTTAAACCATAAAATTCCTTAGACATATCGTCGAGCTATTTATTCATGAAATCGATAAAACTTTTTTGTTCTTTAAGCTCGTTTTTAAAGAAATTATTATGCTCAAACTGCAAGGACATAAAACTTCTAACGTTGTTTTTGATTTCTTCCAACCTTCTAAGGTGAGGATCAACTCCTTTTGATAAAGCCATAAGGGCAACAAGCAACAAGAGGTAAGCGAAAAAGAGGCGAACGGAAAAGAGAGGGCGAATAAAACGGCAAGGGTGAAGTGGGGGAGAGGAAAACGAGAGGCAAATGGCAAATAATGTAATGCGAAGGATTAGAGTTGTGATGGGTAGTTGGTATGTCTTGACTTGGCGTAGATCTCCCCGGCAACGGTGCCAGAAATTCTTCTTGCTACCTCTTGAGCACTGCGTTGGTTTTCCCTTGAAGAGGAAAGAGTGATGCAGTAAAGCAGCGTAAGTAGTTCCCTCAGTTTTTGAGAACCAAGGTATCAATCCAGTAGGAGACCACGCGCGAGTCACCTCGTACCTACACAAACAAATAAGAACCTCGCAACCAACGCGATAAAGGGGTTGTCAATCCCTTCACGGCCACTTGCAAGAGTGAGATCTGATAGAGATGATAATAATAAGATAAATATTTTTGGTATTTTTATGATATAGATTGAAAGTAAAATTGCAAAATAAAATAGATTGGAAACTTGTATGATGGAGAATAGACCCGGGGGCCATAGGTTTCACTAGCGGCTTCTCTCAAGATAGCATAAGTATTACGGTGGGTGAACAAATTACTGTCGAGCAATTGATAGAAAAGCAAATAATTATGAGATTATCTAGGTATGATCATGTATATAGGCATTGCGTCCGTGACAAGTGGACCGACTCCTGCCTGCATCTACTACTATTACTTCACACATCGACCGCTATCCAGCATGCATCTAGAGTATTAAATTCATAAGAACAGAGTAACGCCTTAAGCAAGATGACATGATGTAGAGGGATAAACTCATGCAATATGATGTAATCCCCATCTTTTTATCCTCGATGGCAACAATGCAATACGTGTTGTTTCCCTTTCTGTCACTAGGCTCGAGCACTGCAAGATTGAACCCAAAGCTAAGCACTTCCCCCATTGCAAGAAAGATCAATCTAGTAGGCCAAACCAAACTGATAATTCATAGAGACTTGCAAAGATAAACCAATCATACATAAAAGAATTCAGAGAAGATTCAAATATTGTTCATAGATAGACTTGATCATAAACCCACAATTCATCGGATCTCGACAAACACACCGCAAAAGAAGTTTACATCGAATAGATATCCAAGAGAACCAAGGAGAACTTTGTATTGAGATCCAAAGAGAGAGAAGAAGCCATATAGCTACTAGCTATGGACCCGAAGGTCTGAGGTAAACTACTCACACATCATCGGAGGGGCCATGGAGTTGATGAGAGGCCCTCCGTGATCAATGCCCCCTCTGGCGGAGCTCCGGAAAAGGCCCCAAGATGGGATCTCTTGGGTACAGAAGGTTGCGACAGTGGAAATAGGGTTTCGTGGTGCTCCTGGATGTTTTCGGGGTATGTGAACATATATGGGAGGAAGAAGTAGGTCGGTTGAGCCACGAGGGGCCCAAGAGGGGGGAGGGCGTGCCCCCTGACTTTGCGGCCGCCTCGTCCGTTTCTTGACGTCCACTCCAAGTCCCCTGGATCACGTTTGTTCCAAAAATCACGTTCCCGAAGGTTTCATTCCGTTTGGACTCCGTTTGATATTCCTTTTCTGCAAAACACTGAAATAGGCAAAAAACAACAATTTGGGCTGGGCCACCGGTTAATAGATTAGTCCCAAAAATAATATAAAAGTGTAAAATAAAGCCCATTAACATCTAAAACAGATAATATAATAGCATGGAACAATCAAAAATTATAGATACGTTGGAGACGTATCACTCATCAGCTTGCTTAGCTGCTTGCGCTGCAGCTCTCGAGCAGGGCTAACCTTTCTTGAACTCTATTGAAGTGATGTCAGTTTTGTATATTATTTTGTCGGCATGTTTATTTGCACTGGGGGCAATCTTTGATGCCCAGTGTATGTAATATGTTGTCTTCTTGAGTTTTATTATCATAGTGGTGAACTTTGATGCCCAGTGGATGTAATATGCCGTAATTTCTTTATTGTATAGTCTAGGTTTTTTCTTATTCATGATGCTGCAGTTATTTGATAAATCTCCATCGTATCTATAATTTTTGATTGTTTCATGCCAATATTATATCACTTTCACATATTTTTGGCAACTTTTTATATGATTTATTGGACTAACTAATTGATCCAGTGCCCACTGCCAGATCCAGTTTTCTACATGTTTTTTGTATCGCGGAGTATCCATATCAAACATGTCCAAATGCAATAAAATTTCACGGAGAATTATTTTGGAATATATGTTATTTTTGGGAGTTGGAATCACCGCAAACGGAGGCCCACATAGGGCACAAGACACCAGGGCGCGCTAGAGCCTCTGGCGCGCGGTGGTGGGTTGTGCCCACCTCATAGGTCGGTTCTACCTCTACTTCGGGTGCAAGGAAGCTTATATCCGGAAAAAATCGTGTTAAAATCTCAGCGCAATCGGAGTTGTGGATCCCGGGAATATAAGAAACACTATTCTGCCGGATCTGGGAACGTGAAACAGAAGAGAACAGAGAGGGAGATCCAATCTCGGAGGGGCTCCCGCCCCTCCACGGCCATGGAGACCAAGGACCAGAGGGGAAACTCTCCTCCCATCTAGGGGGGCAAGGAAGAAGAAGAAGGAGGGGGGCTCTCTCCCCCTCGCTTCCGGTGGCGTCAGAGTGCCACCCGGGCAACGATCGGGACGGCGATCTACATCAACAATCTTGCTACCGTCAACACCAACTTTCTCCCCCTCTATGTAGCGGTGTAACACCTCTTCTCCCCGCTGTAATATCAACTTAAACATGGTGCTCAACTCCATATACTATTTCCCAATGATCTATGGTTATCCTATGATGTTTGAGTAGATCCGTTTTGTCTTGTGGGTTAATCATGATCTTGGTTGGTATGATTGTATATTTTATTTATGGTTCTATCCTACGGTGCCCTCCATCTCACGCAAACGCCCTCGCTGTAGGGTGTTGCAATATGTTCATGGTTCGCTTACGGTGGGTTGTGTGAGTGACAGAAACTTAAACCCGAGTAACTGGGGTATGACGTATGGGAGTAAAGAGGACTTGATACTTAATGATATGTTTGGGTTTCACAACCTTAATGATCTTTAGTAGTTTTAGTTTTGGATGCTTGCTAGAGTTCCAATCATAAATGCATATGATCCAAGTAGAGAAAGTATGTTAGCTCATGCCTCTCCCTCATATAAAATTGCAAGAATGATTACCGGTACTTGTTATCGATTGCCTAGGGACAAATGACTTTCTTGTTGACAAAAGCTATCCACTTTTATTACCTTGCAATTTATTCATAGTTTTATTCTCACAAAGTACTCGTAGTTTTATCCTTGCAAAATAGTTTCATACTTGTTTCCGTTAAAGCAAACGTCAAGTGTGAGTAGAGTTGTATCGGTGGTCGATAGAACTTGAGGGAATATTTGTTCTGCCTTTAGCTCCTCTTTGGGTTCGACACTCTTATTTATCGAAAAAGGCTACAAACGATCCCCTATTCTTGTGGGTTATCATTATTTTACTGTATATATATCCTGCCTTCGCTCCATGAAAAGTAAACCAGCCAAACCGTAAAATTATGGTACACAATCGGGCTGTCATGCAAATCACTATATATATGGGCCGCATCATAGGCCCAGTCATCTTGGTCCGTTAATAGGCCTAAATGTAAACTAGCCCACTAGTAGTTTCGGGCTTTAATAGGCCGAGTAAACCACCGACCCTATTTTGGCAAGAAAATTCAATGGGCTTTTAGTAGGCTGAAAAGTAGGATGGGCCTGAAACATGCTGAACAGCTCACGGGCCAACAGCAGGCCGAAATGGACCCCAACCCATGATTGTGCCAATCACACCACGGGTTGTTAACAGGCCAAAATTGTCTCGGTCCTTGTTTGTCCCAATCCAATTATCGGTTGTGAGTAGGCCGGATGCAAAGCGGGCCATAATTAGGCCCAACTATATGACGGGCTTTTAACAGGCCGAAATGTTAAATAGGCCTTTAACATGCTGAAACTAATATCAGGCCATACTATTAAATGGGCCTTTAGCAAATAGAAATCCTAACCGGGTCTCAAGTGGGCCCAAAAGCACAGCGTCCAGTTGACGGGCCGAATCTGATATGGGCCATAATTTTGCCCAAAGAATGAAAGGCTCTTAAAGGGTCGGACCTGATATGGGCCATAATATGGCCCAGAACGTGGTAGGCTATTAACGGGCCCGATCTCATATGGGCCCTTATTAGGCCGAGAACGTGGCAGGCTGTTAATGGACCGGGTCAAATATGGGTCGGCATTTGGCCCAAAACATGGCAGCATGTTAATGGGTCGGCCCACTAGTGTCTTCAAAACCTTGTGCGCCTTTAGCTGGGCTGGCCAATTATGGTCTGCAAAATCTTGTGGGCCTTTAGCTAGGCCGACCCATTATGGTCTGTAAAATCTTGTGGGCCATTAGCTGGGCCAGCCCATTTAATCTTTATGGGCCACTTTTGGGCCGGTCCACGTGTCAACATATCATAGGCGCATCTCTCCCATTGGATGAGTGGCATCTGTGCCAACGCGAAGCTGACACGTGGTTCCGTCGGCCAATGAGAATTTTACACGTGAAAAATCATCATTGGTCGTGGCTGTTAGCGGGTTATCGGATCCAAAATTGGACCCGGTAGTTTAACGGTGACCTGTTATGGTGGATACCACGTGTCGGTTACCCTTGACGAAAGCACTTCCATGACGCGACATTTATCATCATGGAAGTGGACACTTCTGTGATGATAATTTTGGTATTTTCATGGAACACTTCTATGACAGCACAGGTATGACTATCTTGATTCTGTCATAAAATCGTCATGGTTGTACATGCATGACAGAAAACATGACCTACTATGACAAACACGTATCATCATAGAAGTGTATTTTTTTGTAGTGTGGGTTGGCATGTAGCACGATGCTGACGAATGCGAAGAGATGGCCGGGGACAAAGAGGACCCCGAAGCTGACACCATCTCTGATGATCAGGCGAGCCATCGATCCTTCGGTGACCCAACAGCGGAACTCTCAATGAAAGCACCAATCTCGGTGTCAAAACTGACGGATCTCGGATAGGGGTCCCGAGTTGTGGATCTAGGATCGATCGGGAACAAGGGACGAAGAACACGGTGTTTACCCAGGTTCGGGCCCTCTCTAAGAGGTAAAACCCTGCGTCCTGCTTGATTGTATTTGATGTGTATGATATGGTTACACAGTCGATCTACCTTGAGATCAAGCGAGCTAAACCCTAGGTTGATGCGGTATTAGATGTTGCTCTAGCCCTAAAGACTAAAACCCTCTGGTTTATATAGACACCAGTAGGGTTAGGGTTCCACACAGTCGGTTACAAATGAAGGAAAGGTTACGCTAAATCTTGACTTGGAGGGCACACCATAGCTCCGAAGATCTTCTATCCATCCATGGGCCCGTGCTCTAGCAGTCTGGCCCATAAGTAGTGGGCTAGCGGCCCGAGGACCCCTTAGTCCATGACTCCCTCAGTCTCCTTGTCGCAATCCCCGACCATTGAGCAACTTGTTTCCTGATGTGCTGACTGTGCAGAAAACTATTAGATCCCTCGGTAGGGTACCTAGCGTAACTGGAAGTCATAGGCCACAGGTCACACATGGAGTTTATGCAGGCTCGGGCCTCTGAAGAGAATACCCTACATCTTGCTTGTTGCTATTCACGATGGATACCTCATGCAGGGGTTACAATGCTACCGAGAGTTATTCTACGGAGATTAGAGAATCTGCTGAGAGACCTCAAGCCCCCTTATATACATGGTGGTGGCTAGGGTTTTACAAGGGAAGATGCGATCTAGGAGGCCGTTGATACGTCTCCAACGTATCTATAATTTTTTATTGTTCCATGCTATATTATATTCTGTTTTGGACATTACTGGGCTTTATTATACACTTTTATATTATTTTTGGGACTAACCTATTAACCGGAGGCCCAGCCCAGAATTGCTGTTTTTTTTGCCTATTTTAGGGTTTCGCAGAAAAAGAATATCAACGGAGTCCAAAGAGAATGAAACCTTCGGGAACGTGATTTTCGGAACGAACATGATCCAGAGGACTTGGACCCTACGTCAAGCAATCAACGAGGAACGCACGAGGTAGGGGGCGCGCCTATCCCCCACCCCCCAGCACGCCGTCCACCCTCGTGGGCCCCCTGTTGCTCCACCGACGTACTCCTTCCTCCTATATATACCTACGTACCCCCAAACTACCAGATATGGAGCCAAAACCCTAATTACACTGACGTAACTTTCTGTATCCACGAGATCCCATCTTGGGGCCTTTTTCGGAGCTCCGCCGGAGGGGGCATCGATCACGGAGGGCTTCTACATCAACACCATAGCCCCTCCGATGAAGTGTGAGTAGTTTACTTCAGACCTATAGGTCCATAGTTATTAGCTAGATGGCTTCTTCTCTCTTTTTGGATCTCAATACAAAGTTCTCCCCTCTCTTGTGGAGATCTATTCGATGTAATCTTCTTTTGTGGTGTGTTTGTTGAGATCGATGAATTGTGGGTTTATGATCAAGTTTATCTATGAACAATATTTGAATCTTCTCTGAATTACTTTATGTATGATTGGTTATCTTTGCAAGTCTCTTCGAATTATCAGTTTGGTTTGGCCTACTAGATTGATCTTTCTTGCAATGGGAGAAGTTCTTAGCCTTGGGTTCAATCTTGCGGTGTCCTTTCCCAGTGACAGTAGGGGCAGCAAGGCACGTATTGTATTGTTGCCATCGAGGATAACAAGATGGGGTTTATATCATATTGCATGAGTTTATCCCTCTACATCATGTCATCTTGCATAAAGCATTACTCTGTTCTCTTGAACTTAATACTCTAGATGCATGCTGGATAGCGGTCGATGTGTGGAGTAATAGTAGTAGATGCAGGCAGGAGTCGTTCTACTTGTCTCGGACGTGATGCCTATATACATGATCATACCTAGATATTCTCATAACTATGTTCAATTCTGTCAATTGCTCAACAGTAGTTTGTTCACCCACTGTAAATACTTATGCTCTTGAGAGAAGCCACTAGTGAAACCTATGGCCCCTGGGTCTATCTTCCATCATATTAATCTTCCAATACTTAGTTATTTCCTTTGCCATTTATTTTACTTGCATCTTTTATCTCTCCTTATCATAAAAATATCAAAAATATTATCCTATCATATCTATCAGATCTCACTCTCGTAAGTGACCGTGTAGGGATTGACAACCACTTATCGCGTTCGCTGCAAGGATTTATTTGTTTGAGTAGGTGCGAGGGACTCGTGCGCGGCCTCCTACTGGATTGATACCTTGGTTCTCAAAAACTGAGGGAAATACTTACGCTACTTTGCTACATCACCCTTTCCTCTTCAAGGGAAAACCAACGCGGTGCTCAAGAGGTAGCAAGAAGGATTTCTAGCGCCGTTGCCGAGGAGGTTCGCGCAAGACAAGTCAAGATTTGACTCCCTACAACGAGTCACTTATGGCGTCGTTGCAAGTCAAGACATACCAAGTACCCATCACAAACCCTTATCTCTCGCATTACATTATTTGCCATTTGCCTCTCGTTTTCCTCTCCCCCACTTCACCCTTGCCGTTTTATTCGCCCTCTCTCTCCATCCTCCCTCTCTTTCTCTATTTGCCTCTTTTTACCAGTTTCTTGTTTGCTTGTGTGTTGGATTGCTTGCTTGTCACGATGGCTCAAGATAATACTAAATTGTGTGACTTCACCAATACCAACAACAATGATTTCTTAGCACTCTGATTTCTCCTCTTACCGATACTGAATCTTGTGAAATCAATGTTGCTTTGTTGAATCTTGTCATGAAAGATCAATTCGCCGGCCTTCCTAGTGAAGATGCCGCTACCCATCTGAATAGCCTCATTGATTTATGTGATATGCAAAAGAAGAAAGATGTGGGTAATGATATTGTTAAATTGAAGCTATTTCCTTTTTCACTTAGAGATCGTGCTAAAGCTTGGTTTTCGTATTTGCCTAAAAATAGTATTGATTCGTGGAATAAGTGCAAAGATTCTTTTATCTCTAAGTATTTTCCTCCCCCTAAGATTATCTCTCTTAGAAATGATATTATGAATTTTAAGCAACTTGATCATGAACATGTTGCACAAGCTTGGGAGAGGATGAAATTAATGATACGTAATTGCCCTACACATGGTTTGAATTTGTGGATGATTATACAAAAAATTTATGTCGGATTGAATTTTGCTTCTAGAAATCTTTTAGATTCGGCCGCGGGAGGCACTTTTATGGAAATCACTTTAGGAGAAGCTACTAAACTCCTAGATAATATTATGGTTAATTATTCTCAATGGCACACTGAAAGATCTACTAATAAGAAAGTGCATGCGATAGAAGAAATTAATGTTTTGAGTGGAAAGATGGATGAACTTATGAAATTATTTGCTAATAAAAGTGTTTCTTATGATCCTAATGATATGCCTTTGTCTACTTTGATTGAGAATAATAATGAATCTATGGATGTGAATTTTGTTGGTAGGAATAATTTTGGTAACAACGCGTATAGAGGAAACTTTAATCATAGGTCGTATCCTAGTAATTCCTCTAATAATTATGGTAATTCCTACAACAATTCTTATGGAAATTATAATAATATGCCCTCTGATTTTCAATCTAATATTAAAGAATCTATTACTTCACAAAAGAATTTCAATGCTTTGATTGAAGAAAAATTGCTTAAGATTGATGAGTTGGCTAGGAACGTTGATAGAATTTCTCTTGATGTTGATTATTTGAAACTTAGATCTATTCCACCTAAGCATGATATCAATGAGTCTCTCAAAGCCAATAGAATTTCCATTGATGAGTGCAAAGAAAGAACCGCTAGGATGCATGCTAAGAAAGATTGCTTTATAAAAGCGTGCTCTTCTAGTTTCCATGATAATAAAGATGAAGATCTAAAAGTTATTGATGTGTCCCCTATTAAATCTTTGTTTTGCAATATGAATCTTGATAATGATGGGACTGAATATGATCCACCTTTACCTAGACGGTGTTCCAAGAATTCGGATTCTTTAGATCTTGATGCTAAAATTGTTAAAAGTGGGATTGAAGAAGTCAAAACTTTAAATATTAATGAACCCACTATTTTCGATTTCAAGTAATTTAATTATGATAATTTCTCTTTGATAGATTGTATTTCGTTGTTGCAATCCGTGCTAAATTCTCCTCATGCTTATAGTCAAAATAAAGCTTTTACTAAGCATATCGATGATGCTTTGATGCAATCTTATGAAGAAAAACTTGAGTTGGAAGTTTCCATCCCTAGAAAACTTTATGATGAGTGGGAACCTACTATTAAAATTAAAATTAAAGATCATGAATGCTATGCTTTGTGTGATTTGGGTTCTAGTGTTTCCACGATTCCAAAGACTTTGTGTGATTTGCTAGGTTTCCATGATTTTGATGATTGCTCTATAAACTTGCACCTTGCGGATTCCACTATTAAGAAACCTATGGGAAGAATTAATGGTGTTCTTATTGTTGCAAATAGGAATTATGTGCCCGTAGATTTTATTGTTCTTGACATAGATTGCAATTCTTCATGTCCTATTATTCTTGGTAGACCTTTCCTTAGAACGATTGGTGCAATTATTGATATGAAGGAAGGGAATATTAGATTACAATTTCCGTTAAGGAAAGGCATGTAACACTTCCCTAGAAAGAAAATTAAATTACCTTATGAATATATTATGAGAGCCACTTATGGATTGCCTACCAAAGATGGCAATACCTAGATCTATCCTTGCTTTTATGCCTAGCTAGGGGCGTTAAATGATAGAGCTTGTTGGGAGGCAACCCAATTTTATTTTTATTCTTTGCTTTTTTTCTCCTGTTTAGTAATAAATAATATATCTAGCCTCTGTTTTGGTTGTGTTTTTTTTGTTTAATTAGTGTTTGTGCCAAGTAGAACCGTTGGGAAGACTTGGGGAAAGTCTTTTTAATCTTGCTGTAAAAAACAAAAACTTTAGCGCTCACGAGAATTGCTGCCATTTTTATTTGGAAAGTAATATTTGGTTAATTATTTTTGCAGATTATTAATAGATAAATTCCTCACGTCCATCAGTTTATTTGAGAATTTTTTGGGTTCCATATCTTGCGTTAGCTACAGATTACTACAGACTGTTTTGTTTTTGACAGATTCTGTTTTTCGTGTGTTGTTTGCTTATTTTGATGAATTTATGGCTGGTAAAATAGTTTATAAACCATAGAGAAGTTGGAATACAGTAGGTTTAACACCACTATAAATAAACAATGAGTTCATTACAGTACCTTGAAGTGGTGTTTTGTTTTCTTTCGCTAACGGAGCTCATGAGATTTTCTACTTTAAGTTTTGTGTTGTGAAGTTCTCAAGTTTTGGGTAAAAGATTTGATGGATTACGGAAAAAGGAGTGGAAAGAGTCTAAGCTTGGGGATGCCCATGGCACCCCAAGATAATCTAAGGACAACTAAAAGCCAAAGCTTGGGGATGCCCCGGAAGGCGTCCCCTCTTTCATCTACTTCCATCGGTAACTTTACTTGGATCTATATTTTTATTTACCACATGATATGTGTTTTGCTTGGAGCGTCTTGTATTATTTGAGTTTTTATTTGTTAGTTTTACACAATCATCCTTGCTGTACACACCTTTTGAGAGAGACACACATGGTTCAGAAATTGTTAGAATACTCTATGTGCTTCACTTATATCTTTTGATT
This sequence comes from Triticum urartu, assembly GCF_003073215.2. Taxonomy (NCBI): domain Eukaryota; kingdom Viridiplantae; phylum Streptophyta; class Magnoliopsida; order Poales; family Poaceae; genus Triticum; species Triticum urartu. Next base: position 485,165,747 of record NC_053025.1, read on the forward strand.
TATATAGTTTTTGCTCTAGTGCTTCACTTATATCTTTTAGAGCACGTTGGTGGATTTGTTTTATAGAAACTATTGTTCTCTAATGCTTCACTTAGATTATTTTGAGAGTCCTACAAAACAGCATGGTAATTTGCTTTAATTATGTTAGGCATTCAAGATTAATAAAAAAATTCTTATGAGTGTGTTGAATACGAGGAGAAGTTTGATACTTGATAATTTTTTGAGATATGGAGATGGTAATATTAGAGTCATGCTAGTAGAGTAGTTGTGAATTTGAGAAATACTTGTGTTAAAGTTTGTGATTCTCGTAGCATGCACGTATGGTGAACCGTTATGTGATGAAGTCAGAGCATGATTTATTTATTGATTGTCTTCCTTATGAGTGGCGGTCGGGGACGAGCGATGGTCTTTTCCTACCAATCTATCCCCCTAGGATCATGCGCGTAATACTTTGCTTTGATAACTTGTAGATTTTTGCAATAAGTATATGAGTTCTTTATGAGTAAGGTTGAGTCCATGGATCATACGCACTTTTCTTCCTTTCACCATTGCTAGCCTCTCTAATACCACGCACCTTTCGCCGGTATCATACACCCACCATATACCTTCCTCAAAACAGCCACCATACCTACCTATCATGGCATTTCCATAGCCATTCTGAGATATATTGCCATGCAACTTTCCACCATTCCGTTTACTATGACACGCTCCATCATTGTCATATTGCTTTGCATGATCATGTAGTTGACATGTATTTGTGGCAAAGCCACCGTTCATAATTCTTTCATACATGTCACACTTGATTCATTGCATATCCCGGTACACCGCCGAAGGCATTCACATAGAGTCATATTTTGTTCTATGTATTGAGTTGTAATTGTTGAGTTGTAAGTAAAAAAAAGTGTGATGATCATCATTTTTAGAGCATTGTCCCAAGTAAGGAAAGGATGATGGAGACTATGATGCCCCCACAAGTCGGGATGAGACTCCGGACGAAAAATAAAATAAAATAAAAAGAAGCCAAAGAAGCCAAAAAAAGAGGCCATAAAAAAGGCCCAGATAAAAAAATGAGAGAAAAAGAGAGAAGGGACAATGCTACTGTCCTTTTACCACACTTGTGCTTCAAAGTAGCACCATGATCTTCATAATAGAGAGTCTCCTATGTTATCACTTTCATATACTAGTGGGAATTTTTCATTATAGAACTTGGCTTGTATATTCCAATGATGGGCTTCCTCAAAATGCCCTAGGTCTTCGTGAGCAAGCGAGTTGGATGCACACCCACCTAGTTCGTTTTGTTGAGCTTTCATATACTTATAGCTCTAGTGCATCCATTGCATGGCAATCCCTACTCACTCACATTGATATCTATTGATGGGCATCTCCATAGCCCGTTGATACGCCTAGTTGATGTGAGACTATCTTCCCCCTTTTTTGTCTCCTCCACAACCACCATTCTATTCCACCTAAAGTGCTATGTCCATGGCTCACGCTCATGTATTGCGTGAAGATTGAAAAAGTTTGAGAACACCAAAAGTATGAAACAATTGCTTGGCTTGTCATTGGGGTTGTGCATGATTTAAATACTTTGTGTGGTGAAGATAGAGCATAGCCAGACTATATGATTTTGTAGGGATAACTTTATTTGGCCATGTTATTTTGAAGAGACATAATTGCTTAGTTGGTATGCTTGAAGTATTATTATTTCTATGTCAATATTGAACTTTTTTCTTGAATCTTTAGGATCTGAATATTCAAACCACAATTAAGAAGAATTACATTTAAATTATGCCAAGTAGCATTCCACATCAAAAAATCTTTTTTTATCATTTACCTACTCGAGGACGAGCAGGAATTAAGCTTGGGGATGCTTGATACGTCTCCAACGTATCTATAATTTTTTATTGTTCCATGCTATATTATATTTTCTTTTGGACATTATTGGGCTTTATTATACACTTCTATATTATTTTTGGGACTAACCTATTAACCGGAGGCCCAACCTAGAATTGCTTTTTTGCCTATTTTAGGGTTTCGCAGAAAAAGAATATCAAACGGAGTCCAAACGGAATGAAACCTTCGGGAACGTGATTTTCGGAACGAACATGATCCACAGGACTTGGACCCTACATCAAGCAATCAACGAGGAAGGCACGAGGTAGGGGGGCCGCCTACCCCCCCCCCCCAGGCGTGCCCTCCACCCTCGTGGGCCCCTTGTTGCTCCACCGACGTACTCCTTCCTCCTATATACCTACGTACCCCCAAACTACCAGATACGGAGTCAAAACCCTAATTCCACCGCCGTAAATTTCTGTATCCACGAGATCCCATCTTGGGGCCTTTTCCAGAGCTCCGCCGGAGGGGGCATCAATCACAGAGGGCTTCTACATCAACACCATAGCCCCTCCGATGAAGTGTGAGTAGTTTACTTCAGACCTACGGGTCCATAGTTATTAGCTAGATGGCTTCTTCTCTCTTTTTGGATCTCAATACAAAGTTCTCCCCCTCTCTTGTGGAGATCTATTCGATGTAATCTTCTTTTGCGGTGTGTTTGTTGAGCCCAATGAATTGTGGGTTTGTGATCAAGTTTATCTATGAACAATATTTGAATCTTCTCTGAATTCTTTTATGTATGATTGGTTATATTTGCAAGTCTCTTCGAATTATCAGTTTGGTTTGGCCTACTAGATTGATCTTTCTTGCAATGGGAGAAGTGCTTAGCTTTGGGTTCAATCTTGCGGTGTCCTTTCCCAGTGACAGTAGGGGTAGCAAGGCACGTATTGTATTATTGCCATCGAGGATAACAAGATGCGGTTTATATCATATTGCATGAGTTTATCCCTCTACATCATGTCATCTTGCTTAAAGCGTTACTCTATTCTCTTGAACTTAATACTCTAGATGCATGCTGGATAGCGGTCGATGTGTGGAGTAATAGTAGTAGATGCAGGCAGGAGTCGGTCTACTTGTCTCGGACATGATGCCTATATACATGATCATACCTAGATGTTCTCATAACTATGCTCAATTCTGTCAATTGCTCAACAGTAATTTGTTCACCCACCGTAAATACTTATGCTCTTGAGAGAAGCCACTAGTGAAACCTATGGCCCCCGGGTATATCTTCCATCATATTAATCTTCCAATACTTAGTTATTTCCTTTGCCATTTATTTTACTTGCATCTTTTATTTCTCTTTATCATAAAAATACCAAAAATATTATCTTATCATATCTATCAGATCTCACTCTCGTAAGTGACCGTGAAGGGATTGACAACCCCTTATCGCGTTGGTTGCGAGGATTTATTTTTTTGTGTAGGTGCAAGGGACTCGTGCGCGGCCTCCTACTGGATTGATACCTTGGTTCTCAAAAACTGAGGGAAATACTTACGCTACTTTGCTACATCACCCTTTCCTCTTTGAGGGAAAACCAACGGAGTGCTCAAGAGGTAGCAGCCGTCGCCGCCAACTTGGGGATCAAGATAATCCTAGGACGCCACTCCATTCCTTCGGGCTCCATCCTATTGTTATATAATCAAGGGGCCTCTTGGGTCTACTGGTGAAGGAAATATGCCCTAGAGGCAATAATAAAGTTGTTATTTATATTTTCCTTATATCATGATCGATGTTTATTATTCATGCTAGAATTGTATTAACCGAAAACTTAGTACATGTGTGAATACATAGACAAAACAGAGTGTCCCTAGTATGCCTCTACTTGACTAGCTCGTTAATCAAAGATGGTTAAGTTTCCTGACCATAGACATGTGTTGTCATTTGATGAACGGGATCACATCATTAGATAATGATGTGATGGACAAGACCCATCCGTTAGCTTAGCATAATGATCGTTAAGTGTTATTGCTCTTGCTTTCCTCATGACTTATACATATTCCTCTGACTATGAGATTATGCAACTCCCAAATACCGGAGGAACACCTTGTGTACTATCAAACATAACAACATAACTGGGTGATTATAAAGATGCTCTACAGGTGTCTCCGAAGGTGTTTGTTGGGTTGGCATAGATCAAGATTAGGATTAGTCACTACGAGTATCGGAGAGGTATCTCTGGGCCCTCTCGGTAATGCACATCACTATAAGCCTTGCACACAATGTGGCTAATGAGTTAGTTACGGGATGATGTATTACGGAACAGGTAAACAAACTTGTGGTAGCCAGATTGAACTAGGTATGATGATACCGATGATCGAATCTCGGGCAAGTAACATACTGATGACAAAGGGAATAACGTATGTTATTATTGCGGTTTGACCGGTAAAGATCTTCATAGAATATGTAGGAACCAATATGAGCATCTAGGTTCCACTATTGGTTATAGACCGGAGATGTGTCTCGGTCATGTCTACATAGTTGTCGAACCCGTAGGGTCCGCACGCTTAACATTCGATGCCGATTTGTATTATGAGTTATGTGTTTTGGTGACTGGAGTTTGTATGGAGTCCTGCATGAGATCATGGACATGACGAGGAGTCTCAAAATGGTCGAGAGGTAAAGATTCATATATTGGAAGGTTATGTACGGACACCGGAATGGTTCCGAAGAGGTTCAGGGATTTTTCGGAGTATCAGGAGGTTACTGGAACACCCCGGGAAAGTTAATGGGCCTCATGGGACATGGTGGAGAGGAGGAGGCAGGCCATAGGAGGTGGCGTGCACCCACCCTCCCCCATAGCAGTGCGAATTGGACAAGGGGTGGGGCGCGGGCCCCCTTTCCTTCTCCCTCTCTCCCTCTTTCCCCTTTCCCCCTCTCCGTTGGAAGGAAGGGGGAGCTGACAAGGACTAGGAGTCCTAGTGGGACTCTGTCCACTTGGCGCGCCCTAGGGCCGGCCGACGCCCCCCCCCCCCCTCTCCTCCTTTATATACGGGGGCGGGGGCCCCCCAAAAGGCACATCAATTATTATCTTAGCCGTGTGCGGTGCCCCCCTCCACAGTTTACTCCTCCGGTCATAGCGTCGTAGTGCTTAGGCGAAGCCCTGCGTGGATCACATCACCATCACCATCACCATGCTGTCGTGCTGACGGAACTCTCCCTCGACCCTCTGCTAGATCAATAACTCGAGGGACGTCATCGAGCTGAACGTGTGCTGAACTCGGAGGTGTCGGGTGTTTAGTGCTAAGATCGGTTGGATCGTGAAGACGTTCGACTACATCAACCGCATTAAACTAACGCTTCCGCTTTCGGTCTATGATGGTACGTGGACACACTCTCCCCCTCTTGTTGCTATGCATCTCCTAGATAGATCTTGCGTGATCGTAGGAATTTTTTTGAAATGGCATGCTACATTCCCCAACAGCGGCATCAGAGCCAGGTCCATGCACAGATGATATACACGAGTAGAACACAAAGAGTTGTGGGTGATAATAGTCATACTGCTTACCACCAATGTATTATTTTGATTCGTCTTATCTGGAGACAAAGGAGGAGTAGGGACGCTAGCCATCGAGACTAGAAAGCAAGAGAACGGCGAATGGAAAAGGAGAGGCGAATAAAATGGCAAATTTTTGTGAAGTGGGGGAGAGGAAAATGAGAGGCAAATGGCAAGTAATGTAAATTGCGAGGAGATGAGATTTGTGATTAGGAACATGGTTATGTTGAAGATCCTACTCGACAACGGCGCCAGAAAGCACATTGACGGGAGACTATCTTGACTTGATCCTCCCCGGCAACGGCGCCAGAAATTCTCCTTGATGGCAGCTGGAACTACGTCGGTATTTCCCCGGAGAGGGAGGGATGATGTAGCACAGCAACGGTAGAGTATTTCCCTCAGTTATGAAACCAAGGTATCGAACCAGTAGGAGAACCAAGCAACACAATGTAAACATCCTCTGTACACAAATAACAACACCTCGCAACCCGACGTGTTAAAGGGGTTGTCAATCCCTTTCGGGTAACGGCGCCACAAATTGTGTGTGATGGTAAAAAGGTTGTAATAGATTTAAATAATAGATCGCAAATAAAATAAAGTGCAGCAAAGTATTTTTGGATTTTTGGTTTAATAGATCTGAAAATAAAAGCAAGGAAAAAGTAGATCGCAAGGCAAATATATGAGGAATAAGACCCGGGGGCGTAGGTTTCACTAGTGGCCTCTCGAGAAAAATAGCAAACGGTGGGTAAACAAATTACTATTGGGCAGTTGATAGAACTTCAAATAATTATGACGATATCCAGGCAATGATCATTAGATAGGCATCACATCCAAGATTAGTAGACCGACTCCTGCCTGCATCTACTACTATTACTCCACACATCAACCGCTATCCAGCATGCATCTAGTGTATTAAGTTCATGGAAAACAGAGTAATGCAGTAAGAACAATGACATGATGTAGACAAGATCTATTTATCTATATGGCGGTAGATATAGATCTCGTCTTTTTATCCTTAGTACCAATGATACATATGTGTCGGTTCCCTTTCTGTCACTAGGATCAAGCACCGTAAGATCGAACCCACTACCGGGCACCTCTTCCCATTGCAAGATAAATAGGTTGAGTTGGCCAGACAATACCCAAATATCAGAGAAGAAATACGAGGCTATAAGAGATCATGCATAAAAGAGATCAAAGAAACTCAAATACTTTCATGGATATAAAAACATAGATCTGATCATAAACTCGAAGTTCATCGATCCCAACAAACACATCGAAAAAACAGTTACATCATATGGATCTCCAAGAGACCATTGTATTGAGGATCAAGAGAGAGAGATGAAGCCATCTAGCTATAACTACGGACCCGAAGGTCTACAAAGAACTACTCACGCATCACCGGAGAGGCACCAATGGAGGTGGTGAACCCCTCCGTGATGGTGTTTAGATTGGATCTGGTGTTTCTAGACTCTGCGGCGGCTGGATGAATATTTCATCGACTCTCCTAGGGTTTTGGGAATATTTGGGTATTTATAGAGCAAAGAGGTGGTCCGGGGGCACCCGAGGTGGGCACAACCCACCGGGGCATGCCAGGGCCTCCTGGGGCACCCCCAGGTGCAACCAGAGCCCATCTGCTTCCTTTTTGCCCATAAAAAATCATCGTAAAGTTTCGTGCCATTTGGACTCCGTTTGATATTGATTTCCTGTGATGTAAAAAACATGGAAAAAACAGGAACTGGCACTGGGCACTATGTCAATAGGTTGGTACCAAAAAATGATATAAAATGACTATAAAATGATTATAAAACATCCAAGATTGATAATAAAACAACATGAAACAATCAAAATTGTAGATACGTTGGAGTTGTATTAGCATCCCCAAGCTTAACTCCTACTCGTCCTCGAGTAGGTAAGTGATAAAAATAGAATTTTTGATGTGGAGTGATGTTCATCAAGTCATATCATATTATTTTCTTTATAGCATGGACATTTGGACTTTTATGTGATTCAAAGCAATAGTCTAGTTTTGACACAATAATTTAGATACTCAAGCATATCAACAAGCAACCATGTCTTTCAAAATATCAATGCTAAAACAAGTTATCCCTAGCCCATCATGCTCAAACATTGATCCATTCATGAAACACACTCAAATATTAACTACACCCAATACTTGAGCACGATCATATTGCCTCCTAGTTGGTGTTTTTATAAGAGAAGATGGAGACTCAAATTTCAAAATAAAGATTGCATAAAGTAAAAGAAGGTCCCTTCGCAGAGGGAAGTAGGGATTTGTAGAGGTGCCAGAGCTCAAAGCGAAAAAAATTGAGATAAAAACATTTTGGGAGGTGTATCCATCCCACCAACGAAAATGACTTAGAGTTCCCAATACTTTCCATGCATAGATATATCATAGGTGGTTCCCAAACAGAAAATAAAGTTTATTCTTCCACCGTAACTTTCACTTTCGATGGCTAACCGTATCCACGGGTGCCCTCCATATGTAACGCCCCGGACACACCCGCCGGTGGTCGTTACTCCTGGCGGGATCTAGACTGGCCCCACAGATCAATACTAGTCTTTTCTGCGCACTTTGTCCTCACTCGTGCGCACCCGGGAGCAACTTCCCGGTCGGTCACCCATCCTGAAACTACTCCAAGCTGAGCACGCTTAACTTTGGAGTTCTTTCCGAATGGGCTCCCGGAAAAGAAGGAATTCCTTATTGATATGAGTAGTCTATCATCCCTAATAAGCCAGGCTATCACATACACCCCCACTCAGAGGAACCAACATCCTCGTCGGGCCACAGGAACGTTCCCTCTTGGTACATATGTCTGTGCATTCAGTCCGGTACATGTGTCATGTCGTGTGCCACGACGGGTCACAAATGTCATGAACAACATGACCGCACACCTGTCTGCAAACATCCATGTAACCGCGAGGGTCGGCTCTGATACCAACTTGTAACACCCCGGACACACCCGTCGGTGGTCGTTACTCCTGGCGGATCTAGACTGGCTCCATAGATCAATACTAGTCTTTTCTGTGCACTTTGTCCTCACTTGTGCGCACCCGAGAGCAACTTCCCGGTCGGTCACCCATCCTAAAACTACTCCAAGCTGAGCACGCTTAACTTTGGAGTTCTTTTCGAATGGGCTCCCGGAAAAGAAGGAATTCCTTATTGATATGAGTAGTCTATCATCCCTAATAAGCCAGGCTATCACACCCTACCAACACTTTCCAAGGAATTTATTATTTGACAACATAAAGTAAATTCATTTCTTTTTTGCATTTCGGGACTGGGCATCCCTAATACCTTTGCCTTACTCTCGTGCAATGACAAGTGAATAAACACTCATCTTGAGAATAACACATCTAGCATGGAAAATATTAGCCATCCCTCACCGCTCCGCGAGTGAACAAACACACAAAAGAGAAGTTTATTTTGAAAATTAGAGATGGCACATGCAAATTTTCTTATAACGGCAAAAGAATACCGCATAGAGGTAGATATAGTGGACTCATGTGGCAAAACTGGTTTAAAGGATTTTGGATGCACAAGTAGAGGTCATACTTAGTGAAAATGAAGGCTAGCAAAAGATTGGGAAGCGACCAACCAAGAAACGAATAATCTCATAAGCAAGCATTAAGCATAATTAACACCGAATATTGCACCACAAGTAGGATATAATTTTCATTGCATGACTATTGACTTTCGTACTTGCATAGGGAATCACAAACCTTAACACCAATATTCTTACTAGCGCACAATTACTCATCAACATAACTCACATATCACATCATCATATCTCAAAACTATTACTAAGAATCAAGTTTATTTTGTCCAATGATCTTCATGACATTTTCTTTTTCTTTATCCTTCTTGAATATCTATCATTTTGGCACTAATTTTCATGTGTTGCTTTTCATAAGCTCTAACAAATATAAGTGAAGATCATGAGCATAACAAATTTTCTTTCTCTCAAAATAATTTAAGTGAAGCAAGAGAGAATTTCTTACAAATTTTACTAACTCTAAAATAAATCTAAGTGAAGCAAGAGAGCATTTCTTCAAAAATACTAAGCACACCGTGCTCAAAAAGATATAAATTAAGCACTAGAGCAAGTCCTAGCTCATAAAAGATTTACGTGAAGCATAGAGACCAATTCTAACAAGTCATGACATAATTTTGGCTCTATAAAATAGGTGTGTCCAGCAAGGATTGATAACTTAAAACACAAAATAAAACAAGCAAAGACACATATCATACAAGACGCTCCAAGCAAAACACATATCATGTGATGAATAAAAATATAGTCTCAAGTAAAATGCCGATAGTTGTTGGAAGAAAGCGGGGATGCCACTCAGGGGCATCCTCAAGCTTAGTTGGTTTCTCATTCTTGAATAATAGCTTGGGATGCCGGGGCATCCCCAAGCTTAGGCTATTACATCCTACCTTCATCCATCATAAGATAACCCAAAACTTGAAAACTTCAATCACACAAAACTCAACAAAGCCTTCGTGAGATCCATTAGTATAAGAATAATAAACCACTACTATAAGTGATGTATCAAACCAATTCATATTTTGCTTTTGTATTATATCTACTGTATTCCAACTTTTCTATGGAAAAACCTCATCAAAGAAAACCATAGAGCCATCAAAATAAGCACACAACACAAAGAAAACAGAATCTGTCAAAACAGAACAGTCTGTAGCAATCTGACTATTTCGAATAATTCTGTAACTTAAAAAACTCTAGAAAAAAAGACGACCTAAGAAATTTGTTTATTGATACAGTGCAATTGGAATGGGTGTTTTATCGCTCTCTGGTAAAAAATGAAAATTAATTTCGTAAGCGCAAACTTTCTGTTTTTTCAGCAAGATCAAACAACTATTGCCCAAGAAGATCCTAAAGGCTTTACTTAGCACAAACACTAATTTAAACACAAAGAACTCAATCATAACAGTAGAATAATTGTTCTAACACTCAAGAACAGAAAGCAAAAGGCAAAAATAAATTTTATTCATTGGGTTGCCTCCCAACAAGCGCTATAGTTTTACGCCCTTAGCTAGGCATAAAGCAAGGATCTAAGTTTTGTCTTCCAAAGTTTTGGAAACTTTTGTAAGGGTTTTCTCAAACCCGGGAGGCTCTTTACGCTTCCCCAAATTCTTAGGAAAAGAAACCACCTTAAGATCCAAAATATCCAATCGCTTTTTGGAAAAAGTAATCAAAGTATTCATGTGATTGATACTACCATTGAGGTGTTTGAGGGGTTCATTATATTTCTGTATTTCAACCATATGTTTATGCAAATCACCAAGTTTGTCCAGCATTTGGGCTCCCTCGGGGGTAAAATGAAACCCCTTCTTTTGAGGTGGAATTCCCAGGATTCCCTCTAAGAGTTCATAGGCAGCATTGGCGTCAAGTTTAATAAAATTTCCTTTAGCGGCGAAATCAAGAAGCTTACTATCATGCAAAGCCAATCCTATATAAAAATTACGAAGCAAAACCTTGACGTCCCCCTTTAAGTTGGAAATACGATACGATTCCATAAGCCTATACCAGACATCGTTCAAATTTTCTCCTTGTCTTTGCTTGAAGTACAAGACTTCAAAAGCTGGAGACAAAGGAGGAGTAGGGACGCTAGCCATCGAGACTATAAAGCAAGAGAACGGCGAACAGAAAAAGACAGGCGAATAAAATGGCAAATTTTTGTGAAGTGGGGGAGAGGAAATCGAGAGGCGAATGGAAAATAATGTAAATTGTGAGGAGATGAGATTTGTGATTAGGAACCTGGTTATGTTGAAGATCCTCCCCGGCAATGGCACCATAAAGCACATTGACGGGAGACTATCTTGACTTGATCCTCCCCGGCAACGGTGCCAAAAATTCTCCTTGATGGCAGATGGAACTACGTCAGTATTTCCCCGGAGAGGGAGGGATGATGTAGCACATCAACGGTAGAGTATTTACCTCAGTTATGAAACCAAGGTATCGAACCAGTAGGAGAACCAAGCAACACAACGTAAACAGCCCCTGCACACAAATAACAACACCTCGCAACCCGACGTGTTAAAGGGGTTGTCAATCCCTTTCGGGTAACGGCGCCAGAAATTGCATGTGATGGTAAAAAGGTTATAATAGATTGAAATAATAGGTCGCAAATAAAATAAAGTGTAGCAAAGTATTTTTGGATTTTTGGTTTAATAGATCTGAAAAATAAAAGCAAGAAAAAAGTAGATCACAAGGCAAATATATGAGAAATAAGACCCGGGGGCCGTAGGCTTCCCTAGTGGCTTCTCTCGAGAAAAATAGCAAATTGTGGGTAAAGAAATTACTGTTGGGCAATTGATAGAACTTCAAATAATTATGACGATATCCAGGCAATGATCATTACATAGGCATCACGTCCAAGATTAGTAGACCGACTCGTGCCTGCATCTACTACTATTACTCCACACATCGACCGCTATCTAGCATGCATCTAGTGTATTAAGCTCATGGAAAAACGGAGTAATGCAATAAGAACGATGACATGATGTATAAAAGATTCGTTTATCTATATGGCGGTAGATATAGATCTCGTCTTTTTATCCTTAGTAGCAACGATACATACATGTTGGTTCCCTTTCTGTCACTGGGATCAAGCACCGTAAGATCGAACCCACTACTGGGCACCTCTTCCCATTGCAAGATAAATAGATCGAGTTGGCCAGACAAAACCCAAATATAGGAGAAGAAATATGAGGCTATAAGAGATCATGCATAAAAGAGATCAAAGAAACTCAAATACTTTCATGGATATAAAAACATAGATCTGATCATAAACTCGAAGTTCATCGATCCCAACAAACACACCGCAAAAAGAGTTACACCATATGGATCTCCAAGAGAACATTGTATTGAGGCTCAAGAGAGAGAGAGAGAGAGAGAGAGATGAAGCCATCTAGCTACTAACTACGGACCTGAAAGTCTACAAAGAACTACTCACGCATCATCGGAGAGGCACCAATGGAGGTGGTGAACCCCTCCGTGATGGTGTTTAGATTGGATCTGGTGTTTCTGGACTCTACGGCGGCTGGATGAATATTTCATCGACTCCCCTAGGGTTTTGGGAATATTTGGGTATTTATAGAGCAAAGAGGCGGCCCGGGGGGCACCCAAGGTGGGCACAACCCACGGGGGCGCGCTAGGGCCTCCTGGCGTGCCCTGGTGGGTTGTGCCCCCATCGGGGCACCCCCCAGGTGCAACCAAGGCCCATCTACTTCCTTTTGGCCCATAAAAAATCATTGTAAGGTTTCGTGCCATTTGGACTCTGTTTGATATTGATTTCCTGCGATGTAAAAAACATGGGAAAAAACAGGAACTGGCACTCGGCACTATGTCAATAGGTTAGTACCAAAAAATGATATAAAATGACTATAAAATGATTATAAAACATCCAAGATTGATAATAAAACAGCATGGAACAATAAAAAAATATAGATACATTGGAGACGTATCAATGTGATATGGTCAAGACATGATGAGATATAAATTGTTGCATGAGATGATCATGTTTTTGTAAAAGTTATCGGCAATTGGCAGGAGCCTTATTGTTGTCGCTTTATTGTATGAAATGCAATCGCCATGTATTTGCTTTACTTTATCACTAAGCGGTAGCGATAGTCGTAGAAGCAATAGTTGGCGAGACGACAACGATGCTACTATAGAGATCAAGGTGTCAAGCCGGTGACAATGAAGATCATGACGGTGCTTTGGAGATGGAGATCAAAGGCACAAGATGATGATGGTCATATCATGTCACACATTTTGATTGCATGTGATGTTTATCTAATATGCATCTTATTTTGCTTAGTACGGTGGTAGCATTAAAATATGATCCCTTACTAAATTTCAAGGTATAAGTCTCCCTGAGTATGCACCGTTGCTACAGTTCATCGTGCCGAGACACCACGTGATGATCGGGTGTGATAAGCTCTACGTTCACATACAACGTGTGCAAGCCAGTTTTGCACGTGCAAAATACTCAGGTTAAACTTGAAGAGCCTAGCATATGCAGATATGGCCTCGGAACACTGAGAGCAAAAGGTCGAACGTGAATCATATAGTAGATATGATCAAGATAGTGATGTTCACCATTGAAAACTACTCCATCTCACGTGATGATCGAACATGGTTTAGTTGATATGGATCATGTGATCATTTAGATGACTAGAGGGATGTCTATCTAAGTGGGAGTTCTTAAGTAATATGATTAATTGAACTTGAATTTATCATGAACTTAGTCCTGATAGTATTTGCATATCTATGGTGTAGATCAATAGCTCGCATATAACTTCCCTATTTTATTTTTGATATGTTCCTAGAAAACAAAGTTGAAAGATGATAGTAGCAATGATGCGGACTGGGTCCGTGATCTGAGGATTATCCTCATTGCTGCATAGAAGAATTATGTCCTTGATGCACCGCTAGGTGAGAGACCTATTGCAGGAGCAGATGCAGACGTTATGAACGTTTTACAAGCTCGGTGATGATTACTTGATAGTTTAGCGCACCATTCTTTAGGGCTTAGAACCAGGACTTCAAAAACATTTGAACGCCATGGAGCATATGAGATGTTCCAAGAGCTGAAAATAATATTTCAGACTCTTGCCCATGTTAAGAGGTATGAGACCTCTGACAAGTACTTTGCCTACAAGATGGAGGAGAATAGCTCAAGTAGTGAGCATGTGCTCAGAATGTCTGGGTACTACAATCGCTTGAATCAAGTGGGATTTAATCTTCCAGATAAGATAGTGATTGACAGAGTTCTATAGTCACTATCACCAAGTTATTAGAACTTCGTGATGAACTATAATATGCAAGGGATGATGAAAATGATTCCCAAGCTCTTCGCGATGCTGAAATCAGCGAAGGTAGAAATCAATAAATAGCATCAAGTGTTGATGGTTAATAAGACCACTAGTTTCAAGAAAAAGGGCAAGGGAAAGAAAGGGAACTTCAAGAATGATAGGCAAGTTGTCACTCCCATGAAGAAGCCCAAAGCTAGACCCAAGCCTGAAACTGAGTGCTTCTACTACAAAGGAAATGGTCACTGGAAGCGGAACAACCCCAAATACTTGGCAGATAAGAAGGATGGCAAAGTGAACAAAGGTATATTTAATATACATGTTATTGATGTGTACTTTAGTAGTGTTCATAGTAGCCCATGGGTATTTGATACGAGTTCAGTTGCAGAGATTTGTAACTCGAAAGAGGAGTTGCAAAATGAACAAATACTAGTTAAGAGCGAGGTGACGATGTGTGTTGGAAGTGATTCCAAGGTTGATAAGATCACCATGGCACACTCCCTCTACCTTCGGGATTAGTGTTGGACCTAAATAAATGTTATTTGGTGTTTGCGTTGTGCATGAATATGATTGGATCATGTTTATTGCAATACGGTTATTCATTTAAGTCAGAAAATAATTGTTGTTCTGTTTACATGAATAAAACCTTCTATGGTCATACACACCCAATGTAAATGGTTTATTGGATCTCGATCGTAGTGATACACATGTTCATAATATTGATGCCAAAAGATGCAAAGTTGAAAATGATAGTGCAACATACTAGTGGCACTACCATTTAGGTCATATTGGTGTAAAGCGCATGAAGAAACTCCATGCGGATGGACTTTTGGAATCACTTGATTATGAATCATTTGATGCTTGCGAACCATGCCTCATGGGCAAGATGACTACGACTCCATTCTCCGGAACAATGGAGTGATACACTGACTTATTGGAAATAATACATACTGATGTATGCGGTCCGATGAGTGTTGACGCTCGCGGCGGGTATCGTTATTTTCTGACCTTCACACATGATTTGAGCAGATATGGGTATATCTACTTAATGAAACACAAGTCTGAAACATTTGAAAAGTTCAAAGATTTTCACAGTGAAGTTAAGAATCATCGTAACAGGAAAATAAAGTTTCTATGATCTGATCGCGGAGGCAAATATTTGAGTTATGAGTTTGGCCTTCATTTAAAACAATGTCAAATAGTTTCACAACTCATGCCACCTGGAACACCACAGCGTAATGGTGTGTCCGAATGGCGTAACCGTACTTTATTAGATATGGTGTGATCTATGATGTCTCTTACCGATTTACCACTATCGTTTTGGGGTTATGCTTTAGAGACGACTGCATTCACGTTAAATAGGGCACCATCTAAATCCGTTGAGATGACACCATATGAATTGTGGTTTGGAAAGAAACCTAAGCTGCCATTTCTTAAAGTTTGGGGCTGCGATGCTTATGTGAAAAAGCTCCAACCTGATAAGCTCGAACCCAAATCGGAGAAATGCTTCTTCATAGGATACCCAAAGGAAGCTGTTGGGTACACCTTCTATCACAGATCCGAAGGCAAGATATTTGTTTCTAAGAATGGATCCTTTCTAGAGAAGGAGTTTCTCTCGAAAGAAGTGAGTGGGAGGAAAGTAGAACTTGATGAGGTAATTGTACCTTCTCCCGAACTGGAAAGTAGTTCATCACAGAAATCAGTTCCAATGATGCCTACATCAATTAGTGAGGAAGTAAATGGTGATGATCATGAAACTTCAGATCATGTTACTACTGAACCTTGTAGGTCAACGAGAGCACGTTCCGCACCAGAGTGGTACGGTAATCCAGTTCTGGAAGTCACGTTACTAGACCATGACAAACCTACGAACTATGAGGAAGCGATGATGAGCCCAGATTCCGCAAAATGGCTTGAGGCCATGAAATCTGAGATAGGATCCATGTATGAGAACAAAGTGTGTACTTTGGTGGACTTGCCCAATGATCGGCAAGCCATTGATAATAAATGGATCTTCAAGAGGAAGACAGACGTTGATGGTAGTGTTACTATCTACAAAGATTGACTTGTTGCAAAAGGTTTTTGACAAGTTCAAGGTGTTGACTATGATGAGATTTTCTCACTCGTAGCGATGCTTAAGTCTATCCGAATCATGTTAGCAATTGCCACATTTTATGAAATCTGGCAAATGGATGTCAAAACTGCATTCCTTAATGGATTTCTTATCTATGATGCAAGAAGAAGGTTTTGTCAATCCTAAAGGTGCTAACAAAGTATGCAAACTCCAGCGATCCATCTATGGACTCATGCAAGCATCTCGGAGTTGGAATATACGCTTTGATAAGGTGATCAAAGCATATGGTTTTATACAGACTTATGGTGAAGCATGTATTTACAAGAAAGTGAGTGGGAGCTCTGTAGCCTTTCTGATATTATATGTGGATGACATATTGTTGATTGGAAATGATATAGAATTTATGGATAGCACAAAGGATACTTGAATAAGAATTTTTCAATGAAAGACCTCGGTTAAGCTACTTATATATTGAGCATCAAGATCTATAGAGATAGATCAAGACGCTTGATAGGACTTTCACAAAGCACATACCTTGACAAGATTCCGAAGGAGTTAAAAATGGATCAGTCAAAGAAAGGGTTCTTACATGTGTTACAAGGTGTGAAGTTGAGTAAGACTCAAAACCTGACCACGACAGAATATAGAGAGAGAATGAAAGTCATTTCCTATGCCTCAGCCATAGGTTCTATAAATTATGCTATGTTGTGTACCAGACCTATTGTGTACCTTACCATGAGTTTGGCAAGGGGGTACGATAGTGATCCAGGAGTGGATCACTGGACAGTGGTCAAAGTTATCATTAGTTACCTAAGAGGACTATGGAAATATTTCTCGGTTATGGAGGTGATAAAGAGTTTTTCGTAAAGAGTTACGTCAATTCAAGCTTTGACACTAATCCAAATGACTCTGACTCTTGATCTGGATACATATTCAAAGTGTGAGCAAATAGCTAGAGTAGCTCCGCGCAGAGCATTGTAGAAATAGAAAATTTGCAAAATACATACAGATCTGAATGTGGCAGACCCGTTGACTAAACTTCTCTCACAAGAAAACATGATCACACCTGAGTACTCTTTGGGTGTTAATCACATAGAGTTGTGAACTAGATTATTGACTCTAATAAACCCTTTGGGTGTTAAATCACATGGCGATGTGAACTAGATTATTGACTCTAGTGCAAGTGGGAGACTGAAGGAAATATGCCCTAGAGGCAATAATAGAGGTGTTATTTATATTTCCTAATGTTTATTATTCATGATATAATTGTATTAACCAGAAACTTAGTACATGTGTGAATACATAGACAAAATAGAGTGTCCCTAGTATGCCTCTACTTGACTAGCTTGTTAATCAAAGATGGTTAAGTTTCCTGACCATAGACATGTGTTGTCATTTGATGAACGGGATCACATGACTAGACAATGATGTGATAGACAAGACCCATCCATTAGCTTAGCATAATGATCGTTAAGTTTTATTGCAATTGCTTTCTTCATAACTTATACATATTCCTCTCACTATGAGATTATGCAACTCCCGAATACCAGAGGAACACCTTGTGTTCCATCAAACGTCACAACGTAATTGGATGATTATAAAGATGCTCTACAGGTGTCTCCGAAGGTGTTTGTTGGGTTGGCATCGATCAAGATCAGGATTTGTCACTCCGAGTATCGAAGAGATATCTCTAGGCCCTCTCGGTAATGCACATCACTATAAGCCTTGCAAGCAATGTGACTAATGAGTTAGTTGCGGGATGAAGTACTACAGAACGAGTAAAGAGACTTGTCGGTAATGAGATTGAACTAGGTATGATGATACCGATGATTGAATCTCGGGCAAATAACATACCGATGACAAAGGGAATAACGTATGTTGTTATTGCGGTTTGACCGATAAAGTTCTTCCTAGAATATGTAGGAACCAATATGAGCATCCAGGTTCCGCTATTGGTTATTGACCGGAGATGTGTCTTGGCCATGTCTAGATAGTTCTCGAACCCATAGGGTCCGCACGCTTAACGTTCGATGACGATTTGTATTATGAGTTATGTGTTTTGGTGACCGAAGTTTGTTCGGAGTCCCGGATGAGATCACGGACATGACGAGGAGTCTCGAAATGGTTGATAGGTAAAGATTCATATATTGGAAGGTTATGTACGGACACCAGAATGGTTCCAAAGAGGTTCAGGGATTTTTCAGAGTACCCGGAGGTTACCGGAACCCCCCGGGAAATTTAATGGGCCTCATGGGCCATGGTGGAGAGGAGGAGGCCGGCCATAGGAGGTGCCCCCCTCACCCTATAACAATCCGAATTGGACAAGGGGTGGGGGGCGCGGCCCCCCTTTCCTTCTCCCTCTCCCCCTTTTTCCCCTTCCCCCCTGTCCGTTGGAAGGAAGGGGGAGCCGACTAGGAATAGGAGTCCTAGTGGGACACCCCCCACTTGGCGCGCCCCTAGGGCCGGCCGGCCTCCCCTCTCCTCCTTTATATACGGGGGCAGGGGCACCCCAAAAGGCACATCAATTGTTCTCTTTGCCATGTGTGGTGCCCCCCTCCACAGTTAACTCCTCCGGTCATAGCATCATAGTGATACGTCTCCAATGTATCCATAATTTTTTATTGTTCCATGCTGTTATATTATCAATCTTGGATGTTTTATAATCATTTTATAGTCATTCTATATCATTTTTTGGTACTAACCTATTTACATAGTTGAAAGGATCGAGATGGACCTAGAGGGGGGTGAATAGGTACAATTACAAATTTTAATTATTACTTAGCAATTTTAGGCAATGATGCGGAATATGAAGATGAGCCTAACAATTGCAAGTGTAGTACAAGGAGTTAAGCAGGATAAACAAGTATCACAAGTATGTAAGTAAGCAAGCACAATATGATACAAGTAAGTGTTAAGAGACAAGTAACCACACATAGAGAGTGAGGGTTAGGAATAACCGCAACTCCGGGAGACGAGGATGTATGCTGATGTTCACTTCCTTGGAGGGAAGCTACATCACCGTTAGAGAGGTGGATGTTACCACGAAGGCTCACCCTATTCTCCCTTTGAGACAACACCACAAAGGTGTTTCTCAACCACTAGTGGTAGACCTTGGGGTGGTCTCCAAACACTCACAAACTTTTCCGGGGGGTTATCACAATGGTCGATTTTGTCGGATGTGGGGTTCCGGCAAACCCTTAAGGTTCGAACACTGGGGTGCATGCGAAGTCTTTCCTTCCTACCGATCTACGCCCTAGCTCGCTAAGATCTCGCGAACGAACTCACAACACAGAAAGACACGAGGTTTATACTGGTTCGGGCCGCCGTTGTGGTGTAATACCCTACTCCAGTGTGGTGGTGGTGGATTGCCTCTGGGGCTGATGATGAACGGTACAAGGGAAGAACAGCCTCCTGAGGTTGAGGTGTTCTTGTGAGTAGGCTCTCGATCGGGTTGGATCAAGGTAAGATGAGATGCCTCTACTATGGTGGCTAGCTCTACTTATATAGGCCCTGGTCCTCTTCCCAAATATCGAGCGGGAGGGGAGCCAACAACGGCGGGCAAATTTGAAGGGGGACAGCTAGTACAAGCTATGCTGACAAAAGTGGTCTTCGCCTGTGAGGGAGTCCTGGATTAGGGGGTCTCCGGACAGCCGGACTATATCCTTTGGCCGGACTGTTAGACTATGAAGATACAAGATTGAAGACTTCGTCTCGTGTCCGGATGGGACTCTACTTGGCGTGGAAGGCAAGCTAGGCAATACGGATATGTATATCTCCTCCTTTGTAACCGACCTTGTGTAACCCTAGCCCCCTCTGGTGTCTATATAAACCGAAGGGTTTTAGTCCATAGGACAACATACAATCATACCATAGGCTAGCTTCTAGGGTTTAGCCTCTCTGATCTCGTGCTAGATCAACTCTTGTAATACTCATATCATCAAAAATAAATCAAGCAGGACGTAGGGTTTTACCTCCATCAAGAGGGCCCGAACCTAGGTAAAACATCGTGTCCCCTGCTTCCTGTTACCATCCGCCTTAGACGCACAGTTCGGGACCCCCTACCCGAGATCCACCGGTTTTGACACCGACATTGGTGCTTTGATGAGAGTTCCTCTGTGTAGTCGCCGTTAGGCTTGATGGCTCCTACGATCATCGATAGCGATGCGGTCCAGGGTGAGACTTTTCTCCCCGGACAGATCTTTGTGTTCGGCGGCTTCGCACTGTGGGCCAACTCGCTTGGCCATCTGGAGCAGATCGAAAGTTACGCCCCTGACCACCAGGTCAGGTTTGGAAGCTTAAACTACACGGCCGATATCCGTGGAGATTTGATCTTCGATGGATCCGAGCCCCTGCCTTGTGCGCCACGCGGTCACGATGAGTACGATTTAGCTCTACCATCGGACCGTATTCAGGAGATCGCACCGGCAGCCGCTCCAACCCTCAATTCGGAGCCAGTTTCGCCATCCGTGGACGGGTGGATAGACCCCGTCACGGAGGCCGTACCCTCTGCGGCGATCGAGCCAAATATCGACCTTACCCTCACGAGAGCCGTGTTGCCAAACTACCGGATCATTCTCCGGCCACGGACTCCGGACCACCTGTGCCCGTTCCTATCGAATCCGATTGGGTGCCGATCATGGAGTTTACCTCCGCGGATATTTTTCAGCACTCGCCCTTCGACGACATACTGAACTCATTAAGGTCTCTTTCCTTGTCACGAGGATCCTGGCCGAACTACGTCCGGCCGGATTGGGATGCGGATGACAATGAAATTCGCCGCCCACCCACCACCCATTTAGTAGCCACTATCGATGACTTAACCGACATGCTCGACTTCGATTCCGAAGACATCGGCGGTATAGACGACGATGCGGGAGGCGAAGAGGAACCACTGCCCACAGGGCACTGGACGCCCATTTCATCACATGACGTATACATGGTAGACACACCCAAAGAAAATAACAACGAGGAACGAAAGGACGCAGTGAAGGGTGGTTCCCTCGAGCAGCAGTAAAAGCGGCGGCATAAACGCCGCTCCAAATCCTGCCTCGGCAGAAATAACGATCACATAAACCTAGTGTTAGAGCAGGGTGAACCATTGCCCGACCACGGCAACACGGAAAATCAAGCCGAACAACCCAACCCCGTCGAAGATAACAGTCCGGACGACATCACACCGTACAGGCACTAGGAGCAACATAATGCCCACCAAAGGCTTGTTGCCACGGCGAGGAGCCTGAAAAAACAGAAGCAAAGGCTCAAGGCTGCACAAGACACACTTAAAATCAAATGGAGTGAAGTACTCAACACAGCAGCGAAGTACGGCAGTAATCGCCACACCAAGAGCTATCCGAAGCGAAAGTTGCTACCTGAATTCGACCAGGAGGCCTTAGATCCTCCACAATTAAAAAATAAAACGGCCATCCGGTCGGATAGACGACCTCATAGCCAACATAAAGCGCCAATCAATGCCGCACATAAACCAGTACGCGATCCACGTAAGGGCTCGCATCAAAAGGACGGTGCAACCAGATCCATCTATGGACCACGTAGGCGCGCTCCAGCATACAATGCGACACAACAAACATCCGAATACCACGGTACACCCAAATACAGGGGTGCCGCACACCCTCTATGTTTCACCGATGAGGTGCTGGGTCATGAATTTCCAGAGGGATTCAAACCCGTAAACATAGAGGCGTACGACGGAACAACAGAACCTGGGGTCTGGATTGAGGATTACATCCTCCATATCCATATGGCTCGAGGAGATGATCTCCACGCCATAAAATACTTACCCCTCAAGCTCAAAGGGCCAGCTCGGCGCTGGCTTAAAAGCCTCCCTGAGAACTCCATCGGAAGCTGGGAAGAGCTCGAAGATGCCTTTTGGGCAAATTTTCAAGGGACATATGTCCGACCACCGGATGCAGACGATTTAAGTCATATAACTCAACAATCCGGTGAGTCAGCCCGAAAGCTTTGGAACATTTTCCTCACTAAAAAGAACCAAATAGTCGACTGTCCGGACATCGAAGCCTTAGCAGCTTTTAAACATAGCGTCCGAGACGAATGGCTTGCCAGACACCTCGGTCAAGAAAAGCCGAGAACAATGACAGCATTAACAAGCCTCATGACCCGTTTTTGCGCGGGCGAGGACAGCTGGTTAGCCAGATGCAGCACCAGCGACCCAAGTACCTCTGAAGTCAGGGATGGAAACGGGAAATCACGACGCAGCAAGAACAAGCGCCAGAATAAGGAAGACAGCCCGAAGAGCACGGCGGTAAACGCCGGATTTAGAAGCTCTCGTCCAGGCCAGCAGAAGCCGCCCTCCAAAGGCAATAGAGATGAACTGTCCAGCCTAAACAAAATTCGGGATCAAATATGTCAGATCCATAGCACCCCGGATAAACCTGCAAATCACACCCACAGAGAATGTTGGGTCTTCAAACAGTCCGGCAAGCTCAACACCGAACACAAGGGGCAGGATACACCAAGTGAAGACGAGGATGAGCCTCGCAATCAAAGCACAGGGGAACAAAAGAAATTCCCACCAGAAGTCAAAACAGTCAACGCATTACACGTGATAAACGGGAGAAACAAAGCGGCACCCTGAGAGGAACACGCCCCAGGGCCTATCACCGCGGAGCTCCGCCACTGGTCGTCCCAACCGATCACCTTCGACCATCGAGATTACTCAGCAAGTATTCGGCGTGCAGGATGGGCTGCCTTGGTATTAGATCCAATAATTGACGAATACCACTTCAACCGAGTCCTGATGGATGGCGGTAGCAGTTTAAATCTGATATATCAAGACACAGTCTGCAAAATGGGGATAGACCCAACAAAAAATTTCCGCAGCAATGCTACCTTTAAAGGAGTAACGGCAGGCCCGGAGGCTCACTGCAGGGGCTCCCTGCTACTAGAGGTTATATTCGGCTCCCCCGACAACTTCCGTAGCGAAAATTTAACCTTCCACGTCGCTCCGTTACAAAGTGGCTATCAAGCACTACTCGGACGCGAGGCTTTCGCTCGCTTTAACGCAATACCGCATTACGCTTCCCTCAAGCTCAAGATGCCCGGTCCACGTGGCATCATTACAGTAAATGGAAATATTGAGCGCTCCTTGCACGCTGAAGACGGTGCGGCCGCCTTAGCCGCCGCACACTAAACGGCCTCACCAACTCAAGCATTTGACAGGTCGTTAAGACCATGGACACGGCTAGACGAGTCCGGCTCAGCTATATGAAATTAATACAGGTTTGATGGCTATAGAGAGTGGATTTTTGGAACCCAGGTGTATTGGAGGACCTTATTTTAAATACTTTGAAAATCACATTTAAGGTTTCAAAAAATTTTGAAAAAAATTCTACGTGATCATATGAATGTATATTACACATGTGTAAAGTTTGGTGATGAAATAAGTAAATATGCAACCTATACAAAAATGACAAAAATGGTGATTTTCAAATAGTGAATAATACATGCACTGTTCATCTTTCCAAAATCATGATTTTGTCATTTTTGTGTAAGTCACATGGTTACTTATTTTAGCATCAAAATTTACACATGTGTAACATACATTCATATAAACATGTTGATTTGTTTTCAGAATTTTTTTAAACTTCAAAATAGCATTTTGGCACAGTTCAAAAAATAGGGCTCCAATGCACCCGGGTTCCAAAGTGACTTTTTGGATGGCTATACCCCTATTACAATACAAGGGGCTCAACGCGCGCGCAAAAGTGGCAATAAGGCTCACCTTCACTCATTTTCAACTGTATCTATACCTACTAATAAAGCAAGGTGTGTTTCTCCAATTTTTTCATCCGTTCACCAACGATTTTTTTGTTCTATCCAAGGTGGTACTAAATTTTTGTTGGTTCATCTGTTAGAAAAGAAAAACAGTTTTGTTCTGAAATTTATACATGGGCCGCGCATGCTTTGGCCCAGGAAAGCAAGCATGTGTGTTTTCCGCTAGTTCATCATTTACCGCATAGGGCGGCAAATAGTCAGAATTTCGCACATGGCGCCAAAATTCGGTCAGCCCGTTTTCGTTTTTTGTCTATTATGTTTCTGTTTTTTTCCTTTTATCCTTCTTTTTTATATTTTCTTGTCCAATTTTATTTTTCTTTTTCTTTTTTTATAAATTATATTTTTCATTTTTTCAGAATTCCATTTTTTGTTTAAATTTTCATAAAATCAGCAGAATTTAAAATTTTGCTCCAATTTTGAAATATATTTGGATCTTTAAATTTTTTTATACTCGTTCCATTTTTTCAAAACTAAAAAAATGTTCAAATTTTTAAAAGAGTGTTTACAATTTCCAATATTGTTTGAGATTTTCAAAATAAATTGTATTTTAGAAAATGATACAAATTCAAAAAATATTCATGTTTATTAAAGTGTTCACAAATTTAAAGTATTGTTTGTGTTTGAAAAACATGTTTAAAAAATTGTTTTCAATGTTCAAAACATGTTTCCATTTTCACAAATTAAAATAAATTGTTTTCTTAAAAAGAGGTTCATATTTTCATAACATGTTTGTGAATTTTAAAAAACCATTTCAAGTTTTCTTCATATTTTTCCAAATTTAATGAAATTTTCAAAAACAATGCTCGCATTTTTTAGAAAAAAAATTAGCATTTAAAAAATTGTTCATATTTCGAAGATGTTTTGAATGTTACGCTACATTATGTTCTTAAACATTCATTTTGGCCATTTTTTAGTAGGACATGTTTGTTCGAATGGCTATCAGCACGTGTTTGAGATATTGAGGTCATGAGTCTAATCTTTTAAGTCAGCGGTTGTTTTGAATTTGTATTCGTGTCTTACAAACACATGCCGTTTTAGTAACTGCCAGTGGCCTAACCCAGACACGAATTGTTGTGCATTCCACTTGTCATTCGATGATAAAAGAGAATATGTTGGTTGGCTATAATTAAAAGAAATTGTAGGCACATGCCAATAAAAGATAATATGTTGGTTTTGCTCTGATTAAAAAAATGTAGGCAAGTAAGCGCTAAAATAATTAAAGAAAATAAACCCTGGTAAAGCAGAGACTACCTGGTTATGAGTTGATTATGGCAATGAAATGGGATTCACTAAATTAGTAATTCATCCGATTACACCATCGTAGGAGAGTGTGGTCGAAACAACTATGCCCCAAAGGTCATCGTGCATCCACCAAATGAGGAGGCAACCATAACCTAAACACGGAGGCGGACCCGGAGGGAAAAAAGGCACGAGTTGAGTGGTGCCCACCACACCGACCAACCCCACCACTATGAAGACCTCGCGGGCCAAACATGACCCGTGGGAACACCGCAACTCCTCGCTATGTCGCCCCACCGCTGTAGAGACCATTTTGATGGACACATCAATTACCTCTCTCGATGCTTCTTGCAAAAAAAAATATTCCGTTGCAACGCACGAGCATATGTGCTAGTATTGTTTATTTAGTATAACTTAACTTTGGCACGGCAACTTTTCAATTAAGTTCCTCTCTTTTTAAGATGACCATCGTGCTACACCCGTCCAGAATACGGCACAAGGAGACACAGGCGCAGACGTGCAGTAGGGACCCGGTTCAAGGATTCTTTGTAGATTAAGACCCCGCGTAAACCTTTTTTACTGTCTCTTGTTGATTTACATCCCTCGGATTCTCAGTACAACCGAGAAGGATGCTGACGTCTTGGCATGTGGCCACGCCAGAATAATGCACGTACCTGGACACCATGGGCTTATTACAAAGGGTACTATTTAGACCCGGTTTACACCATAAAGACCGAATACCTTAGGGAGTGTTCGGTGTCGTGAGTTTGGCCTTATATGTATCAGCTCTGAATCATGTCTTTGGTCAAATGTTGGGTTTGCCCAGCTCCTGTGTTTTGCTGCCTTACGTTCCACTCTATCGGCTAAGGCGGCACCAGAAGAACTACTGCGATTGTGCCCTGGTTCATCCGGACGAGCACCTCGGTAGAGAAAGCCGAAAACTGACTGTCATGATAAAGCGTGAGATTGGTCAACCACTCGATGACCTATCGGAATCTTCGGGATTCCCCCGCATTAACAAAGAGCTGTTTCCCGGCCAGGCATGTACGCACCCCGAACCCGGGCGAGTGCGGAGCCACCAGGGGCTATATAGTAACCCCACTGTCAAACTCCTATGGCTAAGTGAAAGTGTTAAAGCATTGTAGTCTGGTTGCCTAGTTCACTGCGCTATCACCTCCTTACTAGGTCCAAGACGTTGGATTAAGTGTGAATACGCGTCTTCTGCGAACACCCATGCATTGTATGCGTGGGGGCTGAAGCCGACGACTGTAGTCTTTCAGGTTATATACATAAACGGCCGCACAGGAGGCATCACAATACTTTCGGGCAAAAGTATAAACACAGCCTTGATAAATTTAATAAAACATTGTTTTTACAATGCGAATACATGTCAGTCAAACATAATATTCTTTGAGCACTGGGCCTATATCAAACGAGCACCCTCAAGAACTTCTTCAAAATAGTGCTCGGCAGCCACTTGGCCTATGGCCGAACCCTGCGCCGCGACGGTGGTAGCATCCATCTCCGCCCAGTATGCTTTGACACGGGCAAGGGCCATCCGCGAGCCTTCTATGCACGCCAACCTCTTCATCGCATTGATGCATGGCACCGCACCAAGGAACTGCTGCACCAGGCTAAAATAACCGTTCGGCTTTGGCCTTTCCGGCCACAGCTGATCCACGACAGACCTCATGGCGAGTCCAGACAACCTATTGAGTTCGGCCCATTCGGCTAGCTGATCGGTCAATGGAAGCGGACGCTCTGAAATGTTAAACTGCGCCCAGAACAGCTTGTCCACTTCACGATCTGTTTGATCTCGGAAGTATTCGGCCGCATCGACAGCGCTCGCCGCCAAGTCCAGATATGCGTCCGCCGAACTCCACAGCCGATCCAGAGGGGCATACTACGGATCTCCGAACTTCCTCCGCAGCAAAAAGGGCTTCCCAGCCATAATGTCACAGGCTTCACGCATCTCCTCCTTCTTCGCTCTCATGGCAGAACGGGTGTCTTTGGTCGCCATCATGGCCTTTTCAAGGTCCGTCGGCTTCGCTCGGTTTTCTTCCTCAAGGAACTGGCAACGGTCGGCAGTGTCTTTTAACCTTACAGCCATCTTGGCCATTTTCTCTTTGCTCTCGCAATGCGCGGCCTTCTCGGCTCTTAACTCATCGGCCGCCTTCAAAGCAGCCGCATTACTACTCCTTGCTTGTTCTTTGGCTCGGGCAAGTTCCACCCGAAGGGTCTCCATGGTGGCAGCTCCATCTGTAGTCACAACATATTAAAGATACTGGCATCACGCTGCTCTTATTATGTGACATTCACCAGAAAATACCACTTACCTTGTGCCTCGTCAAGCTGCTTGTTAACAAGCTCGATGTCGGCATCCGCCGCATCCAGTTGCCGCTTTAGTTCGGCAAACTCATGAGTCTGGCTAGCCCCCGGAGCCTCCACTACCTGCACATAAAGGCGGTATGGTTATTACCTAGGACTATGATCCTCTGTTTGCCGCCGTTCTCGGTGACAACCAGAGTCTCAGGGGCTACTATCTACATGGGGCACACCTAAAAATGTGCGGTACTATCACAAAGGTATATCATTTTACGTACCTCAAAGCCCGTTAGTAGACTCATACAGGCGTCATGCAACCCGCTTTCGGTGGACGAAATCCTTTCCATCACCGTACCCATCAACGCACGGTGTTCTTCCGAGATGGTCGCTCGCTTCAGCAGATCCCTCAGTACGTCCGACCGCATACCAGACGGCGCCGGACTCTTTTGTCGGCCCTCTTCAAGAGCCGGATGCTGGGGACTTCGGGTGACTATAGGATTATCTTCTGGCCTCACCGGATCCGGAGAGGCCCTCCGTGACGACACTTCAAGGTCGCCCGCTTCTTGAGCGGGGGAGTCCGGGGGAGGCGTTTCGCTCTCCATCATCTCTGGAAGAAGGTCCCCTGAAGACGAGCTCTGTTGAGAAGGGCTAAGATCCGAACTGCAAGATAAACGCTTCGGTTATTTTCCTCGGAAGTAAGGTAGAATATCTCTACTATTAAGTAGATTTTGATCACTTATGACTCATTAGAGGGCTGATCCCCGCACGAACTTTGTGCGGCAAGAGCACCCTCCGAGACGGGACCCTCTGGTGGAGTTTTCTTCCCCCGTTTGGAAACCTTGGTTTCCGGATCATCAGAGGTAGTCCTCTTCCTCCCCCGGGGCGAGGGAATGTCAGATTCCTTCCCTTGGCTATCCTCCCTCATGGAGGCACCCGTTCCCTCGGTTGGAACAGGTAGCGGTGGAGGCCCGCTTTGGCCCTCTTTATTCCCCCCTTCATCTTCCTTTGAGGGCACCAGGCAAGGTGCTGGCTCGAGCATCTTTTCCAACACCGGATTGTCCAAGCCTTCGAGAAGGGGAGCCGAACACCGGATCATCTTCGCCTTTGCTATCCAGTCCTGGTCAAAGAGCGATTCTTCGGAATGATGTCATGATAAAAGAAAGACAGTGTGTTCGGTTAGAGGATTACTTACTTGGGCCGCGGTGCGGTTGCTGCTCAGGCCCACATCCTCCGAGGTGTCCGGACACTCTATCTGGGGTCTGAAGAATGACTTGTACATCTCCTCGTGCGTCAGGCCGAGGAAATTCTGAATAGCGTGTGGTCCTTCTGGGTTGAATTCCCATAAATGGAGGGGCTGGTGTTTGCAAGGCTGGACTTGACGAACCAGCATGACTTGCACTACCATAACCAAACTAAAATCTCCCTCGAAGAGATCCCGGATGTGGCTCTGCAGTATGGGCACATCCTTGGCTAGACCCCAGCTCAGCCCCCTGCTAATCCATGACATCAATTGTGGTGGAGGGCCCGAGCGAAAGAGGGGGAGCCACCCACTTGGCACTTCTGGGAGCGGTGATGTAGAACCACTCCCTTTGCCATAATCCGGACACCTCTGGAAAGGAACCTTTTGGCCACGGAGCTCCAGCAATCTTGCTTATTAATGCACCCCCGCACGCTGCAAATTGCCCCTCGACTGTCTTCGGCTTCACATCAAAGGTCTTGAGCCACAGGCCGAAGTGAGGGGTAATGCGGAGGAAGGCCTCACATACAACAATAAATGCCGAGATGTGGAGAAAGGAATCCGGGGCTAGATCGTGGAAATCAAGCCCGTAATAGAACATCAAACCCCTAACGAAGGGATCCAGAGTGAGGCCTAGTCCTCGGAAAAAGTGGGAGATGAACACGACGTCTTCATTGGGTTTGGGAGTAGGGACAACCTGCCCTCGGGCGGGCAACCGATGCGAGACTTCGGCGGTCAAGTATCTTGCCTCCCTCAACTTCTTGATATCCTCTTCCATAACGGAGGAGGGCATCCACCGGCCCTAGAGGCTGGATCCAGACATGATTGAAGGTCCGAAGCACCTAACCTGGGTTTTGGGTGCTAGAACTCAAGGCGGGGGAAGGATTTGATTGAGCGCGGGAGGAAAAAAGTAAAGACCTTGACCCTTATAAAGAGGGTGAATATCAAGCGTCCTCCTCGTGGCCGTTTGGGACTTGCCTAAAATCTAGGAGTCCTAGGCGTGGTTGGGTTACCCACGCCCGTATTGATGAGAATCCCATAATAAGGGGGACACGATCTCTGCTTTGACAAGACATGTCAAGAAACTGCCTCGCATTATGTGCGGGGCTAGTTAAAGGAAACGGTTCGAATAATCACCGGGCCATGGCAAAATGTCATGTTGCCAACACATGTCAGTGGATTAGATTTGTGGAAATATTACTCTCTCTACGGTGGTATGTGCAACTTATTTTACAGGGTCGGACACTATCCTTGTATTCAAATTCTTCCGTGGTGTATTCGGAGGAGGAACCCGCCTTGCAATGCCGAAGACAATACTGCGCGCCGGACTCGTCGTCATTGAAGCTTAGTTCAGGGGCTACTGAGGGAGTCCTGGATTAGGGGGTCTCCGGACAGCCGGACTATATCCTTTGTCCGGACTATTAGACTATGAAGATACAAGATTGAAGACTTCGTCTTGTGTCCGTATGGGACTCTACTTGGCGTGGAAGGCAAGCTAGGCAATACGGATATGTATATCTCCTCCTTTGTAACCGACCTTGTGTAACCCTAGCCCCCTCTGGTGTCTATATAAACCGGAGGGTTTTAGTCCTTAGGACAACATACAATCATACCATAGGCTAGCTTCTAGGGTTTAGCCTCTCCGATCTCGTGGTAGATCAACTCTTGTAATACTCATATCATCAAGAATAAATCAAGCAGGACGTAGGGTTTTACCTCCATCAAGAGGGCCCGAACCTGGGTAAAACATCGTGTTCCCTGCTTCCTGTTACCATCCGCCTTAGACGCACAGTTCGGGACCCCTACCCGAGATCCATCGGTTTTGACACCGACAGCCTGCCAAAAGCTCTGGTGGTGACGCCGTCTTGGGCTCCACGATGACCTCCATCTTGCCGTCCTTCTAGTCTTGGTCTCGTTGCACCAATATAGCAACCTTTGCCTGATGCCTCGGTACTCTTCGTCTGTGCTAGCCTCCTTAGCACCAAAGAGGAAATAAGACGTTGTGAGCGCTGGCGCCCGCCTGGCGCCCGCCTGGTGTCGTGCGTCATGGCTCACGTCACGAGAGGCCTCGTGAGGTTTGCCCCGCCTTGATATCTCCGCTCCTCGTGAGCCTGCCTGGCTAGGTCGCTCCAAAGGAGGCCTTGCGCCATCCGCCTCATGAGGCTTGGACCCTCGCGGGGGTCTTGGATGCCTTGTTGATGAAGATGGGTCGTACGGCCTGCTGGCTTAGCCACGCCGTGGGCTGCAGGCAGGCAAGTCTGGGGACCCCCATTCCCAGGATGCCGACAATAGCCCCCGGGCCCAAGGTGCGCTCGGGCTTGGCTTCGCGGCGAAGCCAAGGGCCAAGTACGGAGCGCCGCGGGCCCCCAAAGTCTGCAGCCTCGGTTAACGCATGGCGGTTGATTGGACGTGGGCGTCTCCGCTTCCCCATGTTGCCTCGGCAACTGCACGACTTGACAAGTCCCTGCAACATGCAAGGAAAACCATCATTACCTGCGATCATGGGAGACGTTGGTTGGCCTTCTCTTGCTATAAATGGGGAGGGGGCGGAGCACCCGTTGCCCATCTCTTCCTTGCTTGATTGCTCCTTCCTCCTTGCTCCACTGCTGACAACAATGGCGCTCATCAGAAAGTTTTCTACTGAAGAGAAAGGAAAGGCTCCCTGTGATGATCCGGGGCCTCTTCCGCCGAAGAAAAGGTCGATCCATCGCCGTGATGAAGCGGCGATGCAGGTGGTGTTGAGGCCTTGGTGCAAGCGGCCTCCTCCGGGGTACCCGCTGCCCTTGTATGCCCGAGCCGGGGGCTCGGGAGGACGAAGTGACGAGCAGCGCCGCCCACGCCGCATCCGAGGTCGCCGCGCCACGGTGACGCGTGCCGTCGCCCCTGGGGTTCACGCCGCGGACTCCTCGTGTGAGTTGGTGTTGTGGGCGCCGATGCCTCCAAGCTCCTGGATCCGCTTCCGTGGTTCTTCTCCAATGTGATGCCACCGAGGGGTCCTCTCGAGCTCTGGCTGCAGCACGCCGACTGCAGCGCTTCGGCGACCAGAGCGGAGATCGAAGCGGTCCCCACCAACAAGATCTTCATGACTCGCGGCTGGAGCGAGATCGCGCGGGTCTGCCGTGTGAGGGGCGCCCTCACGATCCACTTCGAGTACGACGGCGTCTCCACGCTCTTCTTCAAGGTCTTCGATGCTGAGGGCCGCCGCCTGGAGTGCTACTCCGGAGAGGAGCGTGAGGCTGACGCGCGTCCCGCTCGCGGCCACTCCAGCAGTAGCTGCCCTTGGGTGTCCAGCAGCTCTCCTGAGCTCTATGAGACTTCGGAGATGAGCGATGACAGCTACGTGCCCCCGAGCTCTCGCCGCGCTCGGAGCAGAGCTGCGGCGTCCGGCCGTCGCCGCCGCTGATCTAGATGGGGTTGGCGTCGACCTCCCGTGGCCCACTGTTGATGATGGTGTCCACCACGAGAGGATGAGGATAGGATTCCCCTTAGTATCAGCTTTTGTTTCCTGCAAAGAATCATGCATTACCCCATGGGGGCATGTAAGGGTTCGTAATGTCTTTTGTTCTTATCTTCCCTATTATGAGAATTTGGTGAATGCATGTCCCGTTAAGGCTCGGTCCCCCCCCTTCTGTAGGATCTACAAGTAGATGTGTCTAGAGGGGGGGTGATTAGACACTTAGTGCTAAAGTTGCAATTTTTAGGCCTTTTTGGTTTGAGTGGAGTTTTAGGCACAATTTCAACATACACAATACATATCAAGCAAGCATGCAAAGAGTATATAGGTAGCGGAAAGTAAAGCATGCAACTTGCTAGAATGTAAAGGGAAGGGTTTGGAGAATTCAAACGCAATTGGAGACACGGATGTTTTTCCCGTGGTTCGGATAGGTGGTGCTATCCTACATCCATGTTGATGGAGACTTCAACCCACGAAGGGTAACGGTTGCGCGAGTCCACGGAGGGCTCCACCCACGAAGGGTAACGGTTGCGCGAGTCCACGGAGGGCTCCACCCACGAAGGGTCCACGAAGAAGCAACCACCCACAAAGGGTCCACGAAGAAGCAACCTTGTCTATCCCACCATGGCCATCGCCCACGAAGGACTTGCCTCACTAGCGGTAGATCTTCACGAAGTAGGCGATCTCCTTGCCCTTACAAACTCCTTGGTTCAACTCCACAATCTTGTCGGAGGCTCCCAAGTGACACCTAGACAATCTAGGAGACACCACTCTCCAAGAAGTAACAAATGGTGTGTTGATGATGAACTCCTTGCTCTTGTGCTTCAAATGATAGTCTCCCCAACACTCAACTCTCTCTCATAGGATTTGGATTTTGTGGAAAGAAGATTTGAGTGGAAAGCAACTTGGGGAAGGCTAGAGATCAAGATTCATATGGTAGGAATGGAATATCTTGGTCTCAACACACGAGTAGGTGGTTCTCTCTCAGAACATATGAGTTGGAATTGTGTATGTGTTCTGATGGCTCTCTCCACAAATGAAGAGGAGGTGGAGGGGTATATATAGCCTCCACACAAAATCCAACCGTTACACACAGTTTTCCAATCTCGGTGGGACCGAATCAACAAACTCGGTCGGACCGAAAAAGGTAAACCTAGTGGCCGTTAGAGATTTTCGGTGGGACTGGCATGCAACTCGGTAGGACCGATATGGTTAGGGTTTGGGCATAACGTAATCTCGGTGAGACCGATTACACAAACTCGGTGAGACCGATTTTGGTAATTAGCTAACCAGAGAGTTGGTCAGGCAAACTCGGTGGGACCGATTTGCTCTTTCGGTGAGACCGAAAAGTTACAAAAAGGAAACACTGAATTTACATTGCAATCTCGGTGGGACCGATCCGCTCTTTCGGTGAGACCGAAAAGTTACGAAAGG
Source organism: Triticum urartu (assembly GCF_003073215.2). Taxonomy (NCBI): domain Eukaryota; kingdom Viridiplantae; phylum Streptophyta; class Magnoliopsida; order Poales; family Poaceae; genus Triticum; species Triticum urartu. Next base: position 485,199,572 of record NC_053025.1, read on the forward strand.
GAAACAGAGAGTTTGCAATCCCATCTCGGTGAGACCGAGATCCCTATCGGTAGAACCGAATTGCTAGGGTTTGGCAGTGGCTTATGACAAGTGAAACTCGGTGGCGCCGGATAGAAAGAATCGGTAGGACCGAGTTTGGCTTAGGGTTTAGGTCATATGTGGATATGGGAAAGTAGTTGAGGGTTTTGGAGCATATCATTAAGCACATGAAGCAAGAGGCTCATTAAGCAACACCTCATCCCTCCTTGATAGTATTGGCTTTTCCTATGGACTCAATGTGATCTTGGATCACTCAAATGTAAAATGAAGAGTCTTGAGCTTGAAGCTTTAGCCAATCCTTTATCCTTAGCATCTTGAAGGGGTTGCCACAACCTTTAGTCCATGCCACTCCATTGTTGAACTTATCTGAAACATGCTAGATAGAAATGTTAGTCCAACAAGAGATATGTTGTCATCAATTATCAAAACCACCTAGGGAGCACTTGTGCTTTCAATCTCCCCCTTTTTGGTAATTGATGGCAACATACATCAAAGCTTTAGATAAAGATATAAAGAACAGCAAGTAAAGCTTTGAAAGGACATGTAACAAGCATAGGCTCCCCCTACATGTATGCACTCATGTAAATATGAAATATAGAGGCATGTGAGAGCATAACCATGACATAGTAGGCAATGTGTTACATGTATCTTGGCCATATGCATCAGAGCAAAAGATTATCAAGGAAAATACATTCATGCTCATGAATCCTTCTTGCAAACAGTATGTACATTAGCAAGAACTCCTCATACTCATGATTTTGATGCATATACTTACCTTGTGGTCTTGAGTTGGCTTAGGATGGAATGAACCTGCACAAACAAAGTTAGATAACACAGGTACATCCACTAGCCATAGCAAACAAAAGAAACCACAAGAATACCAAGACTGGGATGACATGTAGAGAGTGAGTACAAGGTACCACATTGGATTCAACATGTCCCCAAGAATAAAGATATGCAATGAATTTGACTGATTTCTTTCCCTTAGGTGTCTTGCTCCCCCTGAATCTTACATGGGATATTGGGAGAAGATAGGGAACAGAAAATCAAAGATGAAAGATACAAATGGATAGAACATCAATGCAAATACATGTCTTTCCCCCAAAAAGGCATGTGACATCTCTCCTCTTGAACATCAAGCATCTGGGATCCTTGAGTATTCTCTCCCCCTGGAAATCTCTCTCTCCCCCTTAATACTTTCTCTGGGATCCTTGAGACTTTTTCTCTCCCTTGATGTGATCTCTCTCTCCTACAAGCTTTGATGTGATCTCTCTCTCCCCCTTTGACATCAATTTCCAAGAAGGGCTTTCTAGAATCCGTCGTATAGGTTTGGTCCTTGAGACTCAGCACAAAGCAATGGATAAAACTGTGATGCTTGTAGAGGACAATATTCATTGAGTAGAGCTGGATCAGAAGAAATATAGAACAAGTGGCAAACTATTTTTCCTGTTGCGAAGTCGGTGGCACCGAGTGGTATGTTTCGGTGGCACTGAAAAGATTCGGTTGGACCGAAAATTACAAGTCGGTGAAACCGAGTTCACACAGAAAAAAACACTTGTCACCTCAGCTCACTAGACATGTAGGATCTCACAAAGATTTGCAATGAATTACCTGAAGGATTTGCAAGGAATTGAATGCAGAAAATGCAGAACAAAAACAAAGAGAAAAGAGAAGAAACTGAAAGATCTAGATGAAGTTTTTTTTTGTTTTTGAAAAAGAGAAAGAAACTAAACATGCATGAGATACACACAAAAAGAACACAAGAGAACTTCATCTAGAGTTGGGCAGTGACATAGTCACCTATGTTAGAGTATATTGACTTAGGAGTCAAGTGAGAACACTTGATCATAGGTCATACTCATCGTTTAAGCTCAAAATGGGGTTACCATTTTTCGTTTAAGCATCTTGATGTATTCACATCTTGTTGAGTTGCTTTGACTCATGTCTTGGAGTAAAGCTTCTCTAAGATGGAATAACATACCTTGGGTGGTGGTGTGGTTCTTGCTCATGTAGTTGAACTTGTGTGGGTGCTCAAGGTTGATGTAGCTCATCAAGAGTTGGGAGCACCACTTGGAGTTTGAGTTCATCTACCTACATGGGTTTGTTCTTGCAAGGAAGAGCACTTGTGTATCCAAAAATGACAATCATGAAGCTCAACATAGAATTTGTCAAAGGATATGTTTGAATGGTTTTGTGCTTCCTTGTCTTCAACCACCATTGTGTAGAGTCTTGGTGATGTAGAGATTGCTCAAGATGTGAGTGAGTCGCAATCTAATGGAATTAGATTCAACCAAGCACCTACATGCGTTAGACAACATGCAAGGTGCAAATATATCCAAGACATAAGATAGTTATCATAAGAGATATATCATGGATTAGTCATAAGCTCATGTCTTGCATGTATCCAATGGAGTTTCTACTCCAAGTTCGAAGCATCAATGATGTTCAATTCTCCTCTCAACCTGCAAAACACTTTCTCATCAAGTGGTTTAGTAAATATATCCGCTAATTGCTTATCGGTGCAACCGTGCTTAAGATTAATGTCACCCTTAGCAACATGATCTCGAATGAAATGATGACGAACTTCAATATGCTTAGTTCGAGAATGTTGTACAGGATTATGACCAATTTTGATAGCACTTTCATTGTCACAAAGCAGTGGAACATGTTTCACATAAATCCCATAATATTTAAGAGTTTGGGTCATCCAAAGTAATTGAGCACAACATGAACCAGCGGCAATGTATTCCGCTTCGGCGGTGGATAAGGATACTGAGTTTTGTTTCTTGGAAGACCAAGACACAAGAGATCTACCAAGAAATTGACAACTACCCGAAGTGGACTTTCTATCAACCTTGTCTCCGGCATAATCCGAGTCGGAATAGCCAACAAGATCAAAAGAAGACCTCTTAGGACACCAAATGCCAAAATTTGGTGTATGGATTAAATATCTCACTATCCTTTTCACAGCCTTAAGATGACATTCTTTAGGAGCAGCTTGATATCGTGCACACATGCACACACTTAGCATAATATCGGGACGTGAAGCACATAGGTATAACAATGAACCAATCATAGAGCGATAAACCTTTTGATCAACCGGTTCACCATCTTTGGTCAAATCATTATGTCCACTAGTAGGCATGGGTGTAGACATACCTTTGCATTCTTGCATATTGAACTTCTTGAATAAGTCCTTGGTGTACTTTGTTTGAGAGACAAATGTACCTTCCTTAGTTTGCTTGATTTGCAAACCGAGAAAGAATTTGAGTTCACTCATCATAGACATCTCAAACTTCTCTGACATTAGCTTTCCGAACTTTTCACTAAAGAGAGGGTTAGTTGAACCAAATATGATATCATCAACATAAATTTGGCATACAAATAGTTCTCCATTAACCCTTTTAGTAAAAAGAGTAGAATCAATTTTACCAATTTCAAAACCACTTGTAATAAGGAACTTGGTCAAGCATTTATACCGTGCTCTAGGAGCTTGTTTAAGACCATAAAGAGCTTTGTGAAGTTTGTAAACATGATTTGGTTTCTTAGGATTGATAAAGCCGGGAGGTTGTTTGACATAAACTTCCTCCTCTATTTCACCATTTAGAAAAGCACTTTTAATGTCCATTTGGTACAAGGTGATATTATGGTGATTAGCATAGGCAAGTAAGATGCGAATGGACTCAAGTCTAGCAACGGGAGCATATGTCTCACCATACTCCATACCTTCGACTTGTGTGTACCCTTGGGCGACGAGACGTGCTTTGTTGCGAACCACTTGTCCATCTACATCTTGCTTGTTGCGAAACACCCATTTGGTACCAATGATGTTGTGGTTGTTGTCGGGCTTCTCAACCAATGTCCAAACTTGGTTTCTCTCAAAATTGTGTAGCTCTTCATGCATAGCGTTTATCCAATCCGGATCTTCCAATGCTTCTTCAACCTTCATAGGTTCAATGCTAGAGATGAATGAATAGTTTTCACAAAAGTTAGCTAAACGAGTTTTTGAGCGAGTGATTCTCCCGGTTTGTATATCATTGAGGATTTGCTCGACGGGATGATCTTTGGCAATTCTTGCTCGAACTCGTGAGAGCTTTTGCTTGGGTCTTCGTTGAACATCTTCTTCATCTTGTTCTTCTTCTTGGCCTTCTTCATTGTTGACGTCGTCGTTCTCTTGTCGTGGTGGAGAAGGAGGTTGTTGATGTTCGTCTTGATGCATTTCCTCGTTTTCTTCATCTTGGTGTGTCCCACTTGTGGATGCTTCCGTGTTAATTCTTGGTTCACCTAGTCGTGAAGTAGAAGCTTCCACTTGGACGGATGAAGTACTCTCCTTCACCTCCGCTGGACAAATTTTGCCAATGGACAAGTCTTGGATTGCTTCTGAAGGGTCTTTGTCTCCTACATCAATTGGCAATTGCTCTACTTGCGAGCCATTAGATTCATCAAACTTCACATCTACCGTCTCTTCAACCTTTCGGGTGAAGTTGTTGTAGACACGGTAAGTGTGAGAGTTTGAGCCATAACCAAGTAGAAAACCTTCATGAGATTTAGGAGCAAACTTTGAACGACGATGCTTATCAAGAATGTAGCACTTTGAGCCGAATACTCGAAAGTATCCAACTTGGGGTTTGTTACCGGTGAGAAGCTCGTATGCCGTCTTGCCGAGTAGCTTGTGAAGATATAAGCAATTTGTTGCGTGACAGGCTGTCTTAACCGCTTCTGCCCAAAAGTGCTTCGGCGTCTTGTATTCATCAAGCATCGTTCTTGCCATTTCGATGAGCGTCCGGTTCTTCCTCTCAACAACTCCATTTTGTTGAGGTGTGTACGTAGCCGAGAACTCGTGTGAAATCCCTTCTTCGTCAAGAAAGGTGTCCACATTTGCGTTCTTGAACTCCGTTCCGTTGTCACTCCGAACCTTCTTGATCTTCACGTCAAACTGATTTTGGGCCTTCCTAGCGAAGTTTCTGAAGATCTTCTGGACCTGCGACTTGTCATTAAGAAAGAACACCCACGTAAATCTTGAAAAGTCATCAACTATAACTAGACCAAAAGAATTTCCACCGAGACTCTTGTAGGCGTTGGGACCAAAAAGATCCATATGAAGTAGCTCGAGTGGCCTTCTTGTGGTCATGATGTTCTTCACGGGATGCCTTCCTCCAACCTGTTTACCTGCTTGACAAGCACTGCAAAGTCTATCCTTATCAAATATGACATCGTTAACTCCAAGGATATGATTTCCTTTAATAAGCTTGTCAAGGTTTCTCATGCCAACGTGACCTAGTCGTCTATACCAGAACCAACCTTTTGAGGATTTAGCAACAAAGCAAGTTTTAGGTTGTGCCTTTTTAGAGAAATCGACAATGTAAAGATCACCTCTACGCATACCCGTAAAGACCGTTTTATGATTGTCTCGATGAAATACTTGGCAATCTACCTCAGTAAATAGGACATTCAAACCGAAATCAACAAGTCTAGATACTGAAAGTAAGTTGTAGCCAAGAGATTCAACGAGCATGACATTTTGAATGGAACTATCATGTGAGATGGCCACCTTACCAAGGCCAACCACTTTACCCTTTGAATTATCACCAAAGGTGACATATTTTCGAGGGCCGTCATTTTCATCAAGCTCACGAAACATCTCTTCATCTCCGGCCATATGATCAGTACATCCACTATCAAGAACCCATTCCTTTCCTCCTGATTCATATCCCCGAAGATTTGCCATAAGACCAAAATGTCTCATTGCATCATCAATATCGAAGTCACTAACATCATCATCATCATAGTATCCATGTTCATCATGATCTTGTGACTCATCATTTCCTAGAGAGGGTAATTCATTAGATAAATGATCATCAAAGTGGTCACTTTTATGAATTCTTATAGCTTCGAATATGATATCACTAATGATTCCAACATCTCCTTTAGCATGCTTAAGATTGGTAAGTTCAAATAGATAATTACCAAAACTAGGATCACTAGAGTTCATCTTACTCAAGGCAATGGATTTATGGAGAATTTCATCCAAAGTTTTCAAGGAATGATCGGGAAATTGTTCCTCAAGAAATTTCCATATAGTATAGGCACAATTAAGAGTAGGCAAACTAGCAATCAATTTTTTGGACAATCCTCTAATGATGAGCTCAACAGTTCTAAGATTGCGAATCATGTCAATATCTTCATCTAGGGTAGGATGCAAAGGATTAATATGAGGTCACAAGGACTAGCAATATACTTGTTCAAATGATATTGGTTGAAGATTACAAGCATCTCATTTTTTCACTCATGAAAATACTCTCCATCAAGAATAGGCACTCTATGTCTAAGACTCCCTAAAGTAGACACATCCATCTTCCTCCAATGGTGATTAAACCAAGGCAATGGAGACCAAAGCTCTGATACCACTTGTAGGATCTAGAAGTAGATGTGTCTAGAGGGGGGTGATTAGACACTTAGTGCTAAAGTTGCAACTTTTAGGCCTTTTTGGTTTGAGTGGAGTTTTAGGCACAATTTCAACATACACAATACATATCAAGCAAGCATGCATAGAGTATATAGGCAGTGGAAAGTAAAGCATGCAACTTGCTAGAATGTAAAGGGAAGGATTTGGAGAATTCAGACGCAATTGGAGACACGGATGCTTTTCCCGTGGTTCGGATAGGTGGTGCTATCCTACATCCATGTTGATGGAGACTTCAACCCACGAAGGGTAACGGTTGCGCGAGTCCACGGAGGGCTCCACCCACGAAGGGTAACGGTTGCGCGAGTCCACGGAGGGCTCCACCCACGAAGGGTCCACGAAGAAGCAACCACCCACAAAGGGTCCACGAAGAAGCAACCTTGTCTATCCCACCATGGCCATCGCCCACGAAGGACTTGCCTCACTAGCGGTAGATCTTCACGAAGTAGGCGATCTCCTTGCCCTTACAAACTCCTTGGTTCAACTCCACAATCTTGTCGGAGGCTCCCAAGTGACACCTAGACAATCTAGGAGACACCACTCTCCAAGAAGTAACAAATGGTGTGTTGATGATGAACTCCTTGCTCTTGTGCTTCAAATGATAGTCTCCCCAACACTCAACTCTCTCTCATAGGATTTGGATTTTGTGGAAAGAAGATTTGAGTGGAAAGCAACTTGGGGAAGGCTAGAGATCAAGATTCATATGGTAGGAATGGAATATCTTGGTCTCAACACACGAGTAGGTGGTTCTCTCTCAGAACATATGAGTTGGAATTGTGTATGTGTTCTGATGGCTCTCTCCACAAATGAAGAGGAGGTGGAGGGGTATATATAGCCTCCACACAAAATCCAACCGTTACACACAGTTTTCCAATCTCGGTGGGACCGAATCAACAAACTCGGTCGGACCGAAAAGGTAAACCTAGTGGCCGTTAGAGATTTTCGGTGGGACTGGCATGCAACTCGGTAGGACCGATATGGTTAGGGTTTGGGCATAACGTAATCTCGGTGAGACCGATTACACAAACTCGGTGAGACCGATTTTGGTAATTAGCTAACCAGAGAGTTGGTCAGGCAAACTCGGTGGGACCGATTTGCTCTTTCGGTGAGACCGAAAAGTTACAAAAAGGAAACACTGAATTTACATTGCAATCTCGGTGGGACCGATCCGCTCTTTCGGTGAGACCGAAAAGTTACGAAAGGGAAACAGAGAGTTTGCAATCCCATCTCGGTGAGACCGAGATCCCTATCGGTAGAACCGAATTGCTAGGGTTTGGCAGTGGCTTATGACAAGTGAAACTCGGTGGCGCCGGATAGAAAGAATCGGTAGGACCGAGTTTGGCTTAGGGTTTAGGTCATATGTGGATATGGGAAAGTAGTTGAGGGTTTTGGAGCATATCATTAAGCACATGAAGCAAGAGGCTCATTAAGCAACACCTCATCCCTCCTTGATAGTATTGGCTTTTCCTATGGACTCAATGTGATCTTGGATCACTCAAATGTAAAATGAAGAGTCTTGAGCTTGAAGCTTTAGCCAATCCTTTGTCCTTAGCATCTTGAAGGGGTTGCCACAACCTTTAGTCCATGCCACTCCATTGTTGAACTTATCTGAAACATGCTAGATAGAAATGTTAGTCCAACAAGAGATATGTTGTCATCAATTATCAAAACCACCTAGGGAGCACTTGTGCTTTCACTTTCTTTCCTCGCGATAGCTTGTTCCTCTATGCTGACAGGTTCCGGTCCCCAGGTAGGCTACAACCGTCGCTAGTATGCCAGGTCGCGTGCCGTGGTTAAGGCCAGGAGGTGTGCGGCCCGAGGTCCAGTAAGAGCCCCTGAGGCGCGATGCTCCAGAGGTCCCCCTTAGCACTCAAGCAGCCATGGTAAGGCGAGAAAGGGAGTTGACGTGGCCGCAACGGGGTTGTGACAAGGTGTGAGTGACCATTAGGCCCAAACATTTAGCCGATCCGAGTGCGGGACTTATCTTGTTGATCTCGTGGCGACTCCTGACGTTGCGCTAGGGCTACGTGCCTACTCGTGCGGCATAGCTAGGTCGTCCCGTACGAGTTTCTCTCCCCTCATGCTCTCCTTAGTGCTCTACGTCCTCAGGTCCCGGCCCTCGAGCGAGCTCAGCCGCCGCTGGTATGCCAGGTCGTGATGCCATGGTCAAGGCCAGGGGGTGAGGGCTGGAGAGCCAATAAGAGCTCCTGAGTCACGATGCTCAGGAGCCCCCCTTTTAATGCGCAAGCGAATTGCATGAGAGAAAAGGAGGCTCGCGGTGCCGCCTGCTATCCTTCCCACAGGATCCCTGTGAACAGGCACAAGAAGAAACACGGTTTGCCATTACAGCTGTCAGCCTGCCACTGGTTGCTCTGGATGAGGTGAAGGCACTGAGGGCCTGGTGAGGTGACGTGCGCGGGGCGTGCCGCGAGCCAGAGCTCGACCGCTCAGATTTGTCGACGTGGCAGGGACGGACCCATGCACCTGCGCCGTGCCTGTGTGGAGGCCCTGTGGGAGGCGATGATCGTGCAGGTGATAGCAGTTGACAGGTTAAGCATGGAGAGCAGATCAACTTGGATAAATGCAGGAAGATGCGTGCCACCGGGTCCGGCCCGAGCGGCTTGGGGATGATGCAGCCCAAGGGGCGCCCCCAACAAGGTAAGCTAAAGACATAAGCAAAAGGGATACATGCCGCAGGGACAGACCCACACAGCCTAGGAATAATGCAGCCGAGGGGCGCTCCCAGCTAAACGAGCTTGGAAGATGTCCCCTGGTTCCATAGACGAAGTAGAGTTGGTGCAGCTGAAGGCGTGCGTTGAAGAAATGACTCCTCATGAGCCCCCAGAACCCTGAGCCTCGGGAGGCTCTGGGGGCTTGGGAGGTTCCCTGAAGACCGTCTCCATCTCCTCCAAAATGGCATGGTACCTGGCTTCCTGAGCCGCCAGGACACATCGCATGTTGCGCTGATAGGCTGATGCCACGCTCGGCAAGCCAAAGGGCATATGAAAGTAGCTATGCGGCGGGCCCTCACTACGGCCAACACGTGAAGGCCAGAGACGCTCCTGAGATGCGGCACTGTTGAGCCCTGGGACGTCGATGCAGACACGCAGCCTAGCATCCTTGCCAGGATGCGGAGCTGCGCTTCGTGGGCGGCTGTCACCGCGCATGGCTCTTACTTCTTGCAGTTCCTGGGTGGTCTTGGTGATGAACTCCTGAGTGGTGGGCACTCCTTGCCCTGTGCTCTCCTGAGGGTCACATGCCGCTAAGCACGCCTCCAAGTGGTTCCCAAGCGCCTCCCTCGTGAGGTTGGCAAGGTCTGACGCCCTCCAGAAGACAGCCCCCGAGCCCTGCCTGAGGAGGGCGCCAGGCACGCCTTCCTATGCGATGAAGGGAGGCGCCCCTGGAGCGGGCACTAGTCCTGACGTGGCTCCTGCCGCGACGCCATCCTCCTGAGGTCCTGCACAGCGCGGCTTCTTCTTCTTGGGGATGGCCTCTAGAGGTCCTTCATTTCTGTTGTCAGGGTCGTCGATTGCTGCACCTTGAAAGGCGCGCTCGAGGGAGCACACCGCATCCCTCTCTTCACATGGGACCGTGATGATTCCTCTGCTTCCTGGCATCTTGAGAACGTTGTAGCTGTGATGAGTGACGGCCATGAACTTGGCCAGGGTTGGATACCCGAGGATGGCATTGTACGGCAGGTGGATGTGCGCGACATCAAAGTCAATGAGCTCGGTGCGGTAGTTCTTGCGCTCCCCGAAGGTGACGGGCAGGCGGACCTGCCCTATCGGTGTGGTGGAGCCGTCGGTCACTCCTGAGAAAGGCTCGGTGGGCTGGAGCTGTTCATATGGCACTTGGAGGTTGTCGAACGTGTCGACGGATAGGACGTTGAGCCATGCGCCACCGTCGATGAGGGTCTTGGTGACCTGCACATTGCTGATGACTGGGGAACACAGCATAGGGAGGGCGCCAGCGGTGGCTGCGCACTTGAGCTGATCCACCGAGTTGAAAGTGATAGCGCATTGGGACCACCTGAGCGGGCGCGTGGCCTCGAGTTTGGGGAGCGCCGCGTTCACCTCACGAGCGAACTGTTTGAAGATGCGCTAAGAGGCTGGGGCCTGGGCGCCGCCCAAGATGCAGGCGATCGCATGCGGCTCCTGAAAGCCCCCAGCCCCCTCGTCCTGGTAGTGGTCGTCATTCCTTCTTGGTGGCGGTAGCGGGGGAAGACCAGTGTTGCCCTGGGGGCGATCTTCACGCGGCGGGTCCCTCCAGGCGCCCTCGCGAGGTTGGTCCTGCCAGTGGTCCTCAGAGGCCGGTCGCGCCACTCCTGGCGCGGGCCACGGTCGTCCCAGCATCCGCCTACACGTCCTCCTCCGCGGCCGTAGCCCCGGTCGTTGTGCTCGGGGCGTCGACCATATCGTCCTTCCCGTATGTATCTGAGCTCTTGACAGTCGCTGGTGTTGTGGGTGTTCAGGTTGTGGAATGCGCAAAACGGTCAACCATTCTTGGATGACTTGGGCTGATCTCTGCCCCGCTTGATGCCGGGCTCCGCTGCGAGCACGGCTGCCTCCTTGCGCTTCACGTCCTTGGCCTTGGCCTTCTTCTCCTCCGCGCCCACGGCTGGCAGCTCAAGAAGAGAGAGGCGCCCCTCCTCAGCTCTTGCGCACTTGGTCGCCAAGTTGAACAGCTCCTGAGATGTGCAAAGCTCCTCGTGGATGGCGAGCTCTTCCTTCATCTTGACGTCACGGACGCCGTCGAAAAACGCGGAGATGATGGCCTCGTCCGTGACCTTGGGGATCTTGAGGCGGGTGTTGTTGAAGCGCTAGATGTACTTCTGGAGGGTCTCTCCTGGTTGTTGCCTGATGCGGCGTAGATCACCCGCGGCCGGTGGGCGGTCGCGAGTGCCCTGGAAGTTGGCGATGAAGCGGTCGCGCATCTCGTCCCAGGAGGAGATCGAGCCGTGCTGCAGGTTCAGGATCCAAGAGCGAGCTCCATCCTTGAGAGCCATGGGAAACCAGTTCGCCATGACCTTTTCTTCGCCGTTGGCCGCTTCGATGCTCAGCTCATAGAGCTGCAGGAACTCCGCGGGGTCGGCGGTACCGTCATAGCGATGAGGCAGATCCGGCTTGAACTTGCCCGGCCAGGCGACGCTCGCAGCTCGGGGGTGAAGGCGCGGTAGCCAGCCATGGTTGCTGGGGCCCGCTTTGGAGGTGGAGCTTGGTGTTGATGAGGTCCGCGCTATGCCGCTGCAGGCGGTGCGCGGTCTTGACGAGGTGGCGTGGGGAGCGCAGGTGCAGCTTCTCACGGCCGCGGAATTTCTTGGCAGCTTCTCTCTTCGCGCGCGGGCGTCGGGAGTGGTGGATCACGCCGCGGAGCCATGCGCCTTGGTGCCAAGGCGCCATCTTGGGGCTGAGGTGGTGGAGGCACGCCATGAGCCCCGTCGCCCGCAGCTGGTTGAGGGGGAGGCAGAGAGTGGGACGGCGCCGGAGAGCCCCCTGCGGTGCGGACGAGCTCGGTGACGCAGTCAAGCCACTCCTCATAGAGGTCGTCGATGGGGTGGTAGCGCAGGAGCTCGTTTGCCACGAGGAGCGCGGCCTGTGCCTCCATGGGAGCGCGGTGCACGTGAGACGAAGAACCGGCAGGGGTCAGCGATGGAGTGGCGGTGCGGCCATCCTGCCGCACCAAAGGATGCAGCAAGGACGCCTGCTGCTCGTTCCCCGCCGGGCCGCTGGCAGCGTTGGCGGCGGGAGACGGAGAACGGCGATGTGGCCCACCGACGGGAGCCGTCTGAGCGACGCGGGCGGTGAGGGCAGCCCGACGCTCAGCTCGAGCACGGCGAGCGTCCTCCATGGAGACGATGGAGTGACGGAGCGACGAACTGATGGAAGGGAAGCTACGGCGCCCCCTACCTGGCGCGCCAAATGTCGGATGTGGGGTTCCGGCAAACCCTTAAGGTTCGAACACTGGGGTGCGTGTGAAGTCTTTCCTTCCTACCGGTCTACGCCCTAGCTCACTAAGATCTCGCGGACGAACTCGACGAACTCGCAACACAGAAAGACACGAGGTTTATACTGGTTCGGGCCACCGTTGTGGTGTAATACCCTAATCCAGTGTGGTGGTGGTGGATTGCCTCTAGGGCTGATGATGAACAGTATAAGGGAAGAACAGCCTCCTGAGGTTGAGGTGTTCTTGTGAGTAAGCTCTCGATCGGGTTGGATCAAGCTAAGATGAGATGCCTCTACTATGGTGGCTAGCTCTACTTATATAGGCCCTGGTCCTCTTCCCAAATATCGAGCGGGAAGGGAGCCAACAACGGCGGGCAAATTTGAAGGGGGACATCTAGTACAAGCTATCCTGACAAAAGTGGTCTTCGCCTGCCAAAAGCTCTGGTGGTGACGCCGTCTTGGGCTCCACGATGACCTCCGTCTTGCCGTCCTCCTGGTCTTGGTCTCGTTGCACCAATATAGCAACCTTTGCCTGATGCCTCGGTACTCTTCGCCTGCGCTAGCCTCCTTAGCACCAAAGAGGAAATAAGGACGCTGTGCGCGCTGGCGCCCGCCTGGTGTCGTGCATCATGGCTCACGTCATGAGGGCCTCGTGAGGTTTGCCCCGCCTTGATATCTCCGCTCCTCGTGAGCCTGCCTAGCTAGGCCGCTCCAGAGGAGGCCTTGTGTTGTCCGCCTCGCGAGGCTTGGACCCTCACGAGGGTCTTGGATGCCTTATTGATGAAGATGGGTTGTACGGCCTACTGCCCTAGCCACGCTGTGGGCCGCAGGCAGGCAAGTCTGGGGACCCCCGTTCCCAGGACGCCGACAGATTCCTCTCCGAAAGACTCATACCTCTTAGGAGTCTCCAACCTCCAAGAGTAACAAGAACGATGGGGAAAAGCTCAAGACTTGCTCAAATCACTTATTCCTTTGGTGCAAAGAAGGGGAAGGAGTGGATCTATCACTTGATTGGAGAACTTCTCTCAAGTGCTCTCAAATCCCTTGGGGATCTAAGATTTGGTGTGGAAGAGTGAGAGAGTGAGTGAAATGTGTTCTTAGCAAGCTCAAAGTGAATGGTCAACCTCATCCCGGGAGAGAGAGAAGGCTATATATAGTGTGAGAGCAAAACAGACCGTTGAGCCACTTAGTGCAGACGGACGTCTGGTGGATACCGGACAACCGGTGACACAGATAGGACCGGACGTCCGGCAGGGCTGCCGGTCGTCTGGTGCCTGGGACACTAATCGGGGACACAGGTGAGGAGTGGGACGCACAGGCAGCGGACGTCTAGAAGGTGCCGGTCGTCCGGAGCCCGGACGTCCGGTGTTGTCGGAAATCTGTTAATTGTAGTTCTGTTAGAGCGCACCGGGTTTCCGGAGATGAGCGGACGTCCGGTGACCGGATGTCCGATGTGACCGGTCTTCCGCTAATATCAGTTCTGTGAAGACTCATCGGACGACTGGAGAGAGTCAGATGTCCGGTTGGTTGAGAGAGGCCGGACATCCGTAGACTTCGGACGTCCGGTGAAAGTTGGACCTTTTAGCTTAGAAACATACTACCATTTTTACACAAGTTAGAGGAAGAATTTTGAGATGGTATGAGAGGGAATTTTGTGCTTTTGAGCAAGTTCTTTCGCGAAACCCATCGATCCCCTCTTAATAGTGCGGGATCCCTACACTCAAGAACAAACCAAAAAACAAGGAGCCGAAGCTTTTTATCTTTGTCTTGTGTCTCAGCTCTTGAGTGATATATGTTTTATGACCGTAGTCATGATCCACACAAACATAGCCCTTGAGACAATAATCCTGAGAAATACTCGATAAACATGATTAGTCTCAATATGCATGTTTTCATCTACATCAAAATATGATTAAGGGCATGATTGCACTTTCAGTCTCCCCCTTTTTGGTAGTTGATGACAACATACATGCACTTTTTAGAATAAAGCTTTGAATATCGAAAGAATTTGAAAACATTGAATATCAAAGGATTTGTTGTGGAGCTCCCCCTCAATATGTGCAATAACTAATAGGTAAGCATGAAGAGAGATCCCCCTCAATATGATACCAACACAACCGAAACACATACACAAGATAATCAAGATAACACCAGATTTAGAATAGGCTCCACAAAGATTCATCACTCATAGCATATAACATAAGTCGGTACAAACATATCATAAGTTCAATAACATGTTAATCACATAGCATGAGTTCGATAACAAGAGTTCGATAACAAGATAATGAGATAATATCATAGCATCATATCACATAAATAAGTGCCTACTCCCCCTTGGCAGCAAATACCCAAAAGGAGGTGTCATAACAGCATCAAATAGCATCATCGTCATCATCATCATGAGCACCACTACCACCAGCCTCATCAAGGAAGTCAGCCCACTCAAGACCCGAAGGAAAACCAAATTCAGAAGGTGGATCATCAGGAAGACGTTCATCATCACTCACATCGTAAACTCCAGAGTCTCTCAGATGAGCCTTCAGAGCATTCTTGGAGGTGACCAAGCGTGTGACAATGTCGTGATTTTGGGAGCAATGAAAGGTAAACATCTTCATCATGGCAGACTGAGCTTTCCCAAGGAAACAAGAAATGCAACCAAAAGATGCTGAGGTGGAAGAAGTAGAACGAGCGGTAGGAGGAGGAACACTAGCCGGAGTGCGACGAGTAGGAGTAGAAGAGTCCTTGGGAACCCAATCATCCTCCATGTGAGGTGGAATGACCCACCGTTCATTGAAGTGAGTGCGGGCAATGGCAAATGGAGCAACACTCTCGATAAATGCCTGAAGAAAGGGGGCATGAGGAAAGGCCCGCTTGTGTTGAAAACAAGCAAGACGGATCTCATGCCACAGAAAATGAGGGACATTTATCTTCCCCTTTGGAGACACATAGAGGCGATCCATGAGATCAATGCAGTAGCTATTACATGACCCCTTGTCACCCATCTTGGGATAGATGGTACGAATGACACACTGATAGATGATGTAGAAAGGTGAGCGCCAAATGGAGACTTGGTTCAAATCCTTTTTTTCTCATCATTAGTAAAATCTCCTACTGGTTTGAGAAGATCCATACAGACTTCAATGCCCTTGGGCCTATGGTTGGGGTCATCCTTATGGATTTTGAACCCAGTGTCAGGAAACCCAAGAGCAACAACAAATTGAGAATAAGATGCCGTGAGCACGGTGTCGAAGGTCATCCAAGTGACGGTGTTATTTGGACCAAAATAACATGTGGCATAGAATTGATGAATGGCAGCTTGGTTAAAATCATGCTGATTTTCAAATGGGTAGCAAGGTTGGATGACTCAATGAGCTCAATAGCTCCCGGATATTTAGCCGGATGAGCACGAATATGCTCTAAGTCAATGCATACATGTAGATATAGACCTTTAGGAATGATGATAGTGGTAAAAATGCCAGCTTGGACATTAGTGCGAAAACGAGCATCCTGTGAGTCGCTAACAATGGTGAATTGATCTATGTCACGGTGAAGCCTAAGATAGGAAGCAGTGGGGACCTCATTGAACCTTTTAATGATGCGACCGTGAGGAAGTGGAGGTTCAAGAGAGATGCGACGGGAATCACCTTAAGGTTGTTCCGGAGGAGGAGGAGGCTTGAAAGTGGGCTGACGTGTTCCCGGTTTAGGTGCGGAGGTGCGAACAGCGACATAGGCGGGCTGCTCCAAATCCGCCATTTCGTCCTCATAGCCGGATCCCTCCGATGAGGAGTCGCTAGCCGAGCTGTGAGGGAGGGCGGCACGCTTTCGAGGACGGGCCCTCTCTTGATAATCGTCAGAGACACCATGACGAGGCGGACGGGATGGTCCACCGGCGACTTGCTTGCACACGGAGTGCTTGGTCCTTGGCATAGCGACCTAGAGAAGGAGGAAGCCCCAGTTGACTTAATCACCGCCATAGATCAAAGAAGTTCGAGAAATGAGGGGAGAAAGAGGGTTGCTACCTCGGGAGGGCGAGGAGGAGACACGACGGAGATGAACGGGTTTCCCTGACAGCGGTCGGGACTAGAGGAGGACGGGCGGGGTCCCGACGGCAACCGCCCGTGCAAAGACGGTGAGGACTATGGCCGGCGCGCACCCCCAGCGAGGAGATTGAGCGGTGGCAACGGAGAAGATATGAGGGCAGCGGAGAAGATATGAGGGACGGTGGTTTTTAGGTTTAGGAACCGCTACAAGACGCGGGCTATATATATAAGCGGGCCAAGAGTTGACTGGATGACCGGTACGGAGCGGACGTCCGAGGCCTGAGAAGGCAAATAGATGTGCCAGGGAGCGGACGACCGGCAACTCCCGGACGTCCGATGAGTCTGAGCAGGGTAGGAAATAGCGGACGACCTGTATTACCGGATATCCGATGCGATTGTCCAGGGCAGAAATTAGCGGACGTCCGGACTCAGCGGACGTCCGGTAGTATGGCACCAAAGAGGATGTTACGGATGTCCGGACTTAGTGGATGTCCGGTAGTATGGCACCAGAGAGGATGTTACGGATGTCCGGTACATAGCGAACGACCGGAAGCATGTGTGGATTTTTTTATATTTAGAACACAAAGGAGCCATAGTTGGTGCTAATGACCATGATGGGGAGATGATGAGTTCAAAACGTAGTAGGATGCAAAATCACAATATATTAAGCAGTGAGGAACCTATGTCAACTCTAAAACACATCGCTCAGGTATTGTTCTAATGACAAAAGCGGTGGCCAAGGCCACCATGTATGAGTATTCTTGACATGGCCTCCCAATAATTTAAACTTGGGTGCATAGTCACTACTCCATCATTGAAAGCACCATAGTTAGAATAAAATGATAGCTTTGAGAGTGTTTGTTCTATTTATGCATTGTGTAGGGTGAGAATACTCATGAATTGAATGTCTCCCCCTAAATATATGCCTACATCAAGACAAGACATTAAGTTCATGCATGAATGGGTACTAGATTTCACATAATATTGTCAAGCTCTAAGATACCAAGTTCACGCTTAAGTTGACAAAACCTTGCTTCATCCAATGGCTTAGTGAAAATATCTGCAAGTTGCATATCTGTGCCAACATGAGCAATGTCAATATCACCCTTCTCCACATGATCTCTCAAGAGGTGGTACCTAATGTCAATGTGCTTGGTGGGGGTATGATCTTTGGGGTTCTCAGCAATATTGATGGCACTTTCATTATCACATAGAAGAGGCACATGTCTATAGGTGATACCGTAATCCTTCAAAGTTTGCCTCATCCATAGTAACTGAGTTGCACAACTGGCGGTTGCAATGTATTCAGCTTCAGCGGTGGAGAGGGCAACACAATTTTGTTTCTTCGAGGACCAACTTACCAAGGAGCGTCCAAGGAATTGACATGCACCGGAGGTAGACTTACGATCCACTTTGTCTCCAACCCAATTCGCATCCGTGTACCCAATGAGATCAAACTTAGCATCCTTGGGGTACCATAGACCCAACTTTTGGGTGTGAACAAGGTATCTAAGAATATGCTTAACCGCCTTATGATGACTTTCCCTAGGGGAAAGCTTGAAATCTAGCACACATGCATACACTAAAAATGATGTCTAGTCTAGATGCACAAAGATAGAGCAATGAACCAATCATCGAGCGGTATTTAGATGGGTCGAAGGGGATACCGTTTATGTCTTCAGTGAGTACAATTTTGGTTGGCATAGGTGTCTTACATGGGCTAGCATCAGACATGCCAAATTTTGCTAGGATATCCTTGAGGTATTTTGCTTGAGACAAGAAAATTCCTTCTTGAAATTGTTGAATTTGAAATTCGAGGAAGAACTTCAAATCCGCATTGAGTGACATTTCAAAATTCTTGGTCATTGAAGTCGCAAACTTCTTGCACAAATGAATGTTAGGAGAACCAAAAATGATATCATCTACATAGATTTGGCATAAGATCAAATCACCTTTGTCCCTCTTAGTAAAAAGAGTGGGATCGATCACCCCTCTCACAAAACCATCATCGAGTAAAAACTTCTTAAGATGATCATACCAAGCACGAGGTGCTTGTTTGAGGCCATACAAAGCCTTATGAAGTTTATACACATAGTCTTTGTGATCGGGATCAACGAACCCAGGTGGTTATGATACATATACTTCTTCTTGTAGAGGACCGTTAAGGAAAGCACTCTTCACATCCATTTGATGTAATGTAAAGCCAAAGCAGCATAAGCAAGTAAGATTCAAATGGATTCCAGACGGGCAACGGGGGCAAAGGTCTCACCAAAGTCCAAACCTTCAACTTGTGAGTACCCTTGTGCCACTAACCTTGCCTTGTTGAGGATGATTACACATTCTCATCTTGCTTGTTCTTGAAAATCCACTTTGTTCCAATGACGTTGTGTTCCGTAGTTGGCCTCTTGACTAATGACCACACTTGATTGCGCTCAAAGCTGTTCAACTCTTCTTGCATAGCAATGAGCCAATCATTGGCAATCAATGCTTCTTGTACCTTGAGAGGCTCAACACTAGACACAAACGAGAAGTGAGCGCAAAAGTTTGTCAATTGTTTACGAGTGACTCTACCTTCCGATATGCCGGTGAGAATTTTGTCAAGATCAACACGACCGGCCACTTGAGGCATGATGGAGGTTAAGGTTTAGCGAGGTTCTACTTCATGTCCATCATCCACATCCTCAACATAAGGATCATTGATTTGTGGTGGAAGGTCTTCTTCTTCATCTTCCATTTGTTGAGGTTCATTGTCAATGATTGCACTTTCTTGTTCTTGTCCTTGGTGATGATCTTGTTCTTGATGTTTATCATGAAGGGGAACTTGATCATCATCTGGTACTTGGTCTACGGGTATTTGTTGAACAATAGGAGCTTGAGGTGGTATGTGTGTTGAAGTAGTTTGATGATGCGTGAAGCTTCCATCTTCTTCTTCATCATCATGAGGTTCTTGCTCCATTGGAAGAAGTGCACCAACACCCATGGTCAAGATATCTTGTGAAGAATCTTCTTCACCTACATCACTTAGATCAACTTGCTCCCCATGGGAGCCATTAAATTCATCAAACACCACGTCACAAGTTTCTACAACACATCCATTGGATTTGTTGTAGACTCTATAGGCATGAGAGTTTGATCCATAGCCAACAAATATGCCCTCAATGGTTTTGGATTGAAATTTTCCTAACCGTTCTCTTTTGTTGAGAATGAAACATTTGCACCCAAATACCCGAAAGTACTTGACATTTGGCTTGTTCCCAGTTAGAAGCTCATATGGAGTCTTTTCCAATATAGTGTGGAGAAAGAGCCGGTTTGATGCATGGCTAGCAGTGTTGACAGCCTCAGCCCAAAAACTATGTGGTGACTTGTATTCATCCAACATGGACCTTGCCATCTCCACAGTGTGCGGTTCTTTCTCTCTGCTACACCATTTTTTTGGGGAGTGTATGGAGCTGAAAATTGATGTTCAATCCCTTCATCACTAAGAAATTATTCCAAGGTGTAGTTCTTGAACTCAGAGCCATTATCACTTCTTATTGCCAAGATTTCTTTGTCAAACTTGCGTTGTGCTTGCTTGGCAAAATCAATGAAGGTGATATTCGTCTCGTCCTTAGACTTGAGGAAGAAAACCCATGTATATCTTGAGTAATCATCAACAATAACAAGTTCATACTTTTTCCCACCAAGACTATCCCATGAAGGCGGCCCAAAAAGATCCACATGAAGGAGCTCCAAAGGCCTTGAGGTAGACACAATATTCTTGGGTAGGTGCTTTGATTGATGTTGCTTCCCGGCTATGCATGCAGTACACATGATCTTTCTCAAAAGATACATTTGTTAGTCCGAGGATGTGATTACCCTTTAAGAGATCTTTAAGATTTCTCATGCCGACATGGGCTAGCCGGCGATGCCATAGCCACCCCTTGTCGGCCTTGGCCATTAGACAAGTTGCATGGAATGTGCTCTCTTTCGAGAAATCAACCGTGTAAAGGTTGCCATCCAACTCTCCAACAAAGGCCACTTAGATAGTATCTCTCTTAAAGACTTTCACATCTGTTAGTGCAAAGAGTGTATCATAACCAACAGAAGCCAATTGGCGAACAAAAAGCAAATGGCATTTAAGGGATTGGACAAGCATGACATTTGCAAGCGACATGTCATTTGTGATAGCCACCTTGCCCAACCCGAGTACATGTCCTTTTGATCCTCCACCAAACATAATGCTCATAAATGGTTGAGTAGCTTCCATGAAATCGTAGATTAACTTGCTATCTCCGGTCATATGATTGGTACATCCACTATCAATCACCCATTTTACTCCACTGGAGAAAGCAACCTACACACAATTATGACTTGGTTAGAGGCACCCATTTTGCAATGGGACCTCTCAAGTTAGTCACAAGGGTCTTAGGGACCCAAATAGCATAAAACCGGAATGCATTTAGAGGACCAACAAACTTTGCATAAACCTCTCCATCCTTAGCCTTACGAAGTACATAGGATGGAGGCATGAACTATTTTGGCTTGTTGAGAGTGGGCATGCCCCTCGTGGCCTTCCCACTAACAACCTTACCTTTCTCCTTGTGCCCTTGTTGTACAAAAGTTTCTTTTAGAGGGGTGGTGCACTTTTGAGAGGACGTCTTCTTCTTGCTTGTGGTAGGGTCAAACCCAAGTCCCTCTTTGGCGAACACTTCTTTGTGTTGGCTCAATACCTCATTAAGGTTCTTTTGTCCTTGAGCACACGTCATGAGCCCTTTCTCGATTTGAGCCTTGAGAAAGCGATTTTCCTCAAGAATAGATGCTAGATCACGACTAGAGTTAGTAGTACAAGCATCAACATTGATAATAGGAGAAGAGTAAGCCTTGGCTAGAGTTTCAAGATAAGTAAGCTTGAGTGTCTCAAAACTCTTTTTAAGAAGGGTGAGCTCTTCTTCCTTAGTCTTGAGGGACATAGATAGGAGCTCACAATCCTTAGAGAGAGAAGCATTCGACTCCACAAGCTTACTTTTATCATTCATCAGCTCTTCGCAAGAGTCAATAGCCTTTTTCAAGGAGGCAAGATCTTTAGTATGAACATCAATATTTGCACCAATTTTCAAGCATAGTTCATCATTTCATGTTTCCTCATATTGTACTTTCTGCTCAAGGATTTTATATTTTTCCTTTTCCTTGGTGACGAGGGTTTCGAGTTCCTTAACGGTGTGCTTACTCACCATATCCATAAGCATACGAAACATAGTGAGCTTCTTTCCTTTGAGGGAGTGTCGGTGGGAACGACACCTATGGGATCATAAGAATCCCTACTGTGGTTAGCGGGGCGCGGGGTCGTGAGAAGAGCGGATCTAATAGGTAGCACACGGTTCGTTTATCCAGGTTCGGGCCGCGAGGATGCGTAAAACCCTACTCCTGCTTTGGTGGATTGTATATCTGTGTTCTTGAGCTAGCTATGGGGCGTGAGGAGCTCCAAGAAGCCGAATCCCCCCTCTGGTCGCCTCGGGCCTCCTTTTATAGAAAAAGGGGTCGCCACAGTGGCACACAGGAGGTGGAAAGGGTCCGTGATGCGAGGTTATCCCTCGCATTACATGACAAGGCGCATTTAATGCGTCTTGCTTAGGTGTCCTTGCTTTATCAGGGACGGGGGAGAAACCTGTCTTGTCCGTCGCCGCTCCTTCTTGTGTCGACACGCGCCCTGGCCAGCGACGCCTGCGATGCCACGTAGGTAGGCAGGCAGCTGAGGTGGCGCAGTGGTGGGTCTTCACGAAGATCTGCATGCCGCCACACAGGTGCCTACCCAGCCGGTTGGGTCGGCAGCTGCATGCAAACGGCGGTGGAGGTTTAGTCGGCGTGGGCCTAATGGTGGCTGAGGGAGTCCTGGATTAGGGGGTGTTCGGATAGCCGGACTATACCTTCGGCCGGACTCCTGGACTATGAAGATGCAAGATTGAAGACTTCGTCCCGTGTCCGGAAGGGACTTTCCTTGGCATGGAAGGCAAGCTTGGCGATACGGATATTCAGATCTCCTACCATTGTAACCGACTTTGTGTAACCCTAACCCTCTCCGGTGTCTATATAAACCGGAGGGTTTTAGCCCGTAGGACAACATACACAACAACAATCATACCATAGGCTAGCTTCTAGGGTTTAGCCTCTCCGATCTCGTGGTAGATCTACTCTTGTACTACCCATATCATCAATATTAATCAAGCAAGACGTAGGGTTTTACCTCCATCGAGAGGGCCCGAACCTGGGTAAAACTTCGTGTCCCTTGCCTCCTGTTACCATCCAGCCTAGACGCACAGTTGGGACCCCCTACCCGAGATCCGCCGGTTTTGACACCGACATTGGTGCTTTCATTGAGAGTTCCTCTATGTCGTCGCCGTCAGGCTTGATGGCTCCTACGATCATCAATGGCAATGCAGTCCAGGGTGAGACCTTCCTCCCGGACAGATCTTCGTCTTCGGCGGCTTCGCACTGCGGGCCAATTCACTTGGCCATCTGGAGCAGATCGAAAGCTATGCCCCTGGCCGTCAGGTCAGATTTGGAAGTTTAAACTACACGACTGACATCCGCGGGGACTTGATCTTCGACGGATTCGAGCCACTGCCGAGCACGCCGCAGTGTCACGATGAGCATGATCCAGCTCTGCCGCCGAACAGTGCCCTGAAGGCCGCACCCGCATCGGCTTTGACCCTTAATTCGGAGCCAACCGCGCCAATTGAGGATGGGTGGTTGGACGCTGCCTCGGGGGCTGCGATCCTAACGGTGATCGAGCCGAACATCAGCCCTGCACTCCACGAGACTCATGATTCCAAGGAGCCGGACTCCGAACCATTCGCGCCTCTGCCGATCGAATCCGATTGGGCGCCGATCATGGAGTTCACTGCCGCGGACATCTTTCAGCACTCGCCCTTTGGCGATATTATAAAATCACTAAAGTCTCTCTCTTTATCAGGAGAGCCCTGGCCGGACTACGGTCAGCGAGATTGGGATGCGGACGATGAAGAAATTCAAAGCCCACCCACCACCCACTTTGTAGCCACTGTCGATGATTTAACCGACATGCTCGACTTCGACTCCGAAGACATCGACGGTATGGACGCCGATGAAGGAGACGATGAAGAACTAGCGCCTATTGGGCCCTGGAACACCACCTTGTCATATGACGTATACATGGTGGACGCACCAAAAGATAACGACGAGGAGCGGAAGGACGCACCGAAGGCTTGTTCCCTCGAAAAGCAGTCAAAGCGGCGATGCAAGCGTCGCCCCAAATCCTGCCTCGACAGAAATAGCGATCACACAGACCCAGCATTGGAGCAGGGCGAACCGCTGCCGGACAATGGCAATCCAGATAATCAAACTGAACAAACAAATCCTATCAAGGATAATGGTCCGGACGACATAACGCCGGACAGACACCCGGAGCAGCAGCCTGCCCGTAAAAGGCTTGTTGCCATCGCGAGGAGTCTGAAAAAGCAGAAGCAAAGGCTCAAGGCCGCGCAAGACACACTCCAAATCAGATGGAGTAAAATACTCAACACTGCAGCAAGGTACAGCGACAATCGCCCCTCCAAAAGCTACCCAAAGCGGAAGCTGCTACCCGAATTCAATGAGGAGGCCTCAGAACCCCCACAACCAAATATCAAAGCAGCCACCTGGTCGGATAGACGACCCCTCTACCAACACAGAGTGGCATACAACGCCGCTCACAATACAATACGCGACCCATGCGAGGTCTCGCACCCAAAGGACGGCGCAACAAGATCCATCTATGGACCACGCAGGCGCGCCCCAGCATACAATGCAACACAACAAACATCCAAACAACGTGGTACACCCAGCTACAGGGGTGCCGCACACCCCCTATGTTTCACCGATGAGGTGCTGGACCACGAATTTCCAAAGGGATTCAAGCCCGTAAACATAGAGGCATACGACGGAACAACAGACCCTGGGGTCTGGATTGAGGACTACATCCTTCATATCCATATGGCTCGAGGAGATGATCTCCACGCCATCAAGTACCTACCCCTCAAGCTCAAAGGGCCAGCTCGTCACTGGCTCAAAGGCCTCCCCGAAAGCTCCATTGGAAGTTGGGTAGAGCTCGAAGACGCCTTTCGGGCAAATTTTCAAGGGACTTATGTCCGACCTCCGGATGCGGACGATTTGAGTCATATAACTCAACAGCCCGGAGAGTCAGCCCGAAAGCTTTGGAACAGGTTTCTTACTAAAAAGAACCAGATTGTCGACTGTCCGGACGCCGAAGCCTTGGCAGCTTTCAAGCATAGCGTCCGTGACGAATGGCTCACCAGACACCTCGGCCAAAATAAGCCGAGAACGATGGCCGCATTAACAAACCTCATGACCCGCTTTTGCGCGGGTGAGGACAGCTGGCTAGCTAGATGCAGCACCAGCGACCCCAGTACATCTGAAGTTAGAGATGGAAACGGGAAATCACGGTGCAACAGCAATAACAAACGCCGGAATAAAGAAGACAGCACGAAGGGCATGACAGTAAATGCCGGATTCAAAAGCTCTCGGCCAGGTCAAAAGCCGCCCCCTAAAGGCACCAGGGATGAATTGTCCAGCCTCAACAAAATTCTGGACCAAGTATGTCAGATTCATAGTACCCCTGGTAAACCTGCTAATCATACCCACAGAGAATGTTGGGTCTTCAAGCAGTCCGGCAAGCTCAACGCCGTACACAAGGGGGAGGATACACCAAGTGAAGACGAGGACGAGCCCCCCAAGCAAGACACGGGGGAACAAAAGAAATTTCCACCAGAAGTCAAAACAGTAAACATGTTACACGTAATCAAGGGAAAAAACAACGTGGCACTCCCAGGAAAATATACCCAAGTGCCTGTCACCACAAAGTCCTGCCACTGGTCATCTCAACCGATCACTTTCGACCATCGCGATTACTCAGCAAGTATCCGACACGCAGGATGGGATGCCATGGTATTAGACCCAGTAATTGGCGGATATCACTTCACAAGAGTCTTGATGGACGGCGGCAGTAGCCTAAACCTAATATATCAGGATACACTCCGCGGGATGGGGTTAGACCCAACACAAATTCGCCATAGAATTACTACCTTTAAAGGAGTAATGCCAGGCCCAAGGGCTCGTTGTACGGGATCCATCCTACTACAAGTTATATTCGGCTCCTCCGATAACTTCCGTCGCGAGCATTTAACTTTCCACATCGCTCCATTTCAAAGTGGCTATCAAGCACTGCTCGGACGCGAAGCTTTCGCTCGCTTTAATGCAATACCACACTACGCCTCCCTCACACTCAAGATGCCCGGTCCACGTGGCATCATCACAATGCATGGAAATATCAAGCGATCTCTGCGTGTCTAAGAGAGTGAGGCTGCCCTGGCAGCCGCACACTAAAGGCGCCCCGACAAGCGAAAGCATCCAATAGGTCGTCAAGACCTCAGATACAACTAATCGAGTCCGGCGCCGCTACTTATACCGAATAAATGGTCACACCCCTATTTGTCAATACAAGGGGCTCAACACGCGCAGACGAGTGGCAATTTCTTATCATCTTGAATTATACATGGTTTGTTTAAAAACTATCTTTTTGCACGACAACTTTTTCACTTAACTTCCTCTCTTTTACAGACGATCATCGTGCTACACCCATCCAAGATACGGCACAATGGAGACACAGGCGCAGACGTGCAGCAGGGACCCGCTCCAAGGATTCTTTTTAGATTAAGACCCTGCGTAAACCTTTTTTACTGTCTCTTGTTGATACATATCCACCGTTGAGAAGGATGCTGACGTCTTGGCATGTGGCCACGCCAGAACAATGCACGTACCTGGACACAAGGGCTTCTTACAAAGGCCATTATTTAGGCCCGGTTTATACCACAAAGACCGAATACCTTAGGGAGTGTTCGGCGTCACGAGTTTGGCCCTATATGCATCAGCTCCGAATCATTGTCTTTGGTCAAATGTTGGGTTTGCCCGGCTCCTGTGTTTTGGTGCCTTACGTTCCGCTTTACCGGCTAAGGTAGCACCAGGAGAACTACTGCGATTGTGCCCTGGTTCATCCGGACGAGCACCTCAATAGAGAAAGCCGAAAACTGACTGTCATGATATAGCGTGAGACTGGTCAACCACTCGATGACCTGTGGGAATGTTAGAATTCCTCCGCCTTAACGAAGGGCCGTTTTCCGGCCAGGCATGTACGCACCCCGGAATCGGGAGAGTGCGGAGCCACCAGGGGCTATCTAGTAGCCCCACTGTCAAACTCCTATGGCTAAGTGAAAGTGCTAAAGCATTATAGTCCGGTTGCCTCGCTCGCTCCGCTATCACCTCCTTAATAGGACCAAGACGTTGGGTTAAGTGTGAATGCGTGTTTTTGCGAGCACCTCCGCATTATATGCGTGGGGGTTGAAGCCGACGACTGCAATCTTTCAGGTTATACACATGTATACATAAACGGCCGCCCAAGAGGCATCATATTACTTTCAGGCAAAAGTATAAAAATAGCCTTATAAAAATTTATAAAAACATTTCGCTTACAATGAGATTACATATCACTCAAACATAATATTTTTTGAGCACTGGGTCTCTATCAAACGGGCACCCTCAAGAACTTCTTCAAAGTAGTGCTCAGCAGCCTTTCGACCTATAGCTAAATCCCGCACTGCAACATTGCTAGCATCCATCTCCGCCCAGTATGCCTTAACACGGGCAAAGGCCATCCGTGCGCCCTCTATGCACGCCGGCCTCTTCATCGCATTAATGCGCGGCACCACGTCAAGGAACTGCTGCACCAAGCTGAAATAGCTGTTCAGTTTTGACCTTTCCGGCCATAGCTGATCCACAACAGACCTCATGGAGAATCTGGACAACCTATTTAGTTCAGCCCATTCGGCTACTTGGTCAGTCAATGAAAGTGGACGCTCGGGAGAATGGAATTGTCTCCAAAACAGCTGGTCTACTTCACGGTCCGTCTGACCCTGGAAGTTGCGCTCGCCGCCAAATCCATATACACATCCTCCGAACTCCACAGCCGATCCAGAGGGGCATACCGTGGATCTCCGAACTTCCTCCGCAACATAAAGGATTTCCCAGCTACAATATCCCCGGCTTCCCGCAGCTCCTCCTTCTTTGCCCTCATAGCAGAGCGTAGGTCTTTTTTCGTCACAGCAGCCTTCTCAAGGTCTGATGCCTGCGCTTGTTTTCCTTTTCAAGAACCCGGCAACGATCGGCGGCGGCTTTTAATTCTATGGCCATCTTGTCTCGGCTCTCGCCATGCGCGGCCTTCTCGGCTTGCAACTCTTCGGCCGCCTTCAAAGCAGCCGCATTACCCAACCTCGCTTGTTCCTTGGCTCAGGCAAGTTCTGCCCGCAAGGCTTCAACAGTGGCAGCTCCATTTGCAGTCACAACATATTAAAGATGTTGGCATCATGCTGCTCTTCCTATTGTAGCGTTTACCAGATAATGACACTTACCCTGTGCCTCGTCAAGCCTTTTGTTAACAAGCTCGATGTCGGCGTCTGCCGCATCCAACTGCCATTCTAAAGGGGGAAACTCGCTAGTCCGGCTAGCCATCGGAGCTTCCATCACCTGGACATAGAGGCAGTATGGTTATTACCTGGGAATATGATCCTCTATTCGTCGTCATTTCTGACGACAACCAGAGTCTCAGGGGCTACTATCTACATAGGGCACACCTAGCATGTGCAGGACTATCATACATTCTTTTACGTACCTCAAAGCCTGTCAGTAGACTCATAAAAGCTTCATGCAATCCGCTTTCGATGGACGATATTCTCTGCATCACCATATTCATCAGTACACGGTGTTCATCTGAGATGGCCGCTCGCCCCACCAACTCCCTCAGAACATTCGATCGCACACTAGACGGTGCCGGACTCTTTTGTCTGCTCTCTTCGGGAGCCGAACACTGGGAGCTTCGGGGGTCAATGGGATTACCTTCTGGCCTCACCGGACTCGGAGAGGCCCTCCGTGACGATACTTCAGGGTCGCCCGCTTCCGGAGCGGAGGAGTCTGGAGGAGGCGTTTCGCTCTCCATCATCTCTGGAAGAAGGTCCCCCGAAGACGAGCTCATTTGAGAGGGGCTAAGGCCCGAACTGCAAAAATATATGCGGTAGTTATTCTCTCAGAAGAAAAAGAGGGCATATCTGTACTATTAAAGTATTTCGGGTCACTTACGACTCGCAGGAGAATTGATCCCCCCGTGGACTTTGTGCGGCAATAGCGCCCCCCAAGGTAGGACCCTCTGTGGGAGACTTCTTCTCCCGTTTGGAAGCTTCGGCTTCCGAATCCCCGGGCGCAGTCCTTTTCCTCTTCTGGTCGTCTTCCTTCATGGAGACGCTCGCTCCCTCGGTTAGAATGGGCAGCGTTGGGGGCCCGCGTCCGCCCGTATTATCCTCCACTGTATCTTCCTTCAAAGGCTCTGGGTAAGGTGCGGTCTGGAGCATCTTTTCCAATACTGGATTTTCCAAACCCTCAGGAGGGGGGCCGAACACCAAATCAACTTCGCCTTTGTTAGCCAGTCCTGGTCAAAAAGCAAACTCTCAGAAATAACTTCGTAACAAGGGAAAGATAGTATGTTCGGCCGGAAGATGCCTTACCTATTCGGCGGCGTGGTTACTACTCAGGCCCACGTCCTCGGTGATTTTCGGACACTCCACCTGAGGTCCGAAGAATGACTTGTACATCTCCTCGTGCGTCAGGCTGAGAAAATTTTGAATGACACGCGGTCCCTCGGGATTGAACTCCCACAGGCGAAGAGGCCGGCGTTTGCAAGGCTGGACTTGATGAACCAGCATAACTTGTATTACTGCAACCAAACTGAAATCTCCATTGAAGAGATCTCGAATGCAGCTTTGAAGTATAGGCATGTCCTTGGCTGGACCCCAGCTCAGACCTCTGCTGATCCATGACATCAGTTGTGGTGGAGGGCCCGAGCGGAAAATAGGGGCGGACGCCCACTTGTCACTTCTAGGAGCCTTGATGTAGAACCACTCCTGTTGCCATAATTCAGACACCTCTGGGATGGAACCTTTGGGCCACGAAGCTCCCGTCATCTTGCGTATTGAGGCACCTCCACACGCTGCATGTTGCCCCTCAATCATCTTCGGCTTTACTTCAAAGGTCTTGAGCCATAGGCCAAAGTGAGGGGTAACCCGGAGGAAGGCCTAGCACACAACAATAAATGTCGTGATATGAAGAAAGGAGTCCGGAGCTAGATGATGGAAGTCTAGCCCGTAATAAAACATCAAACCTCCGATGAAAGGATCCAGAGCAAGGCCTAGACCTCGGAGGAAGTGGGATACGAACACGACGTTCTCGTTGGGTTCACGGGTGGGGACGGCCTGCCCTCGGGGAGGCAGCCGATGCAAAATCTCGGCGGTCAGATATCTGGCCTCCCTCAACTTTTTGATGTCTTCTTCCGTGACGGAGGAAGGCATCCATCGGCCTTGAAGGCTAGATCCGGACATGACTGAAGGTTCGGAGCACCTGACCTGAACTTTGGGCGTTTGAGCTTGAGGTGGGGGGAGGATTCGATTGAGCACGGGAGGGAAAAATAAAAGCCATGTCCCTTTATAAAGAGGGTGAATATCAAGCGTCCTCTCCGTGTCCGTTTGGATTTGCCTATAATCTAGGAGTCCTAGAAGCGGTTGGGTTACCCACGCCCGTATTGATGAGAATCCCGGAATAAGGGGACACGATCTCTGCTTTAACAAGACGTGCCAAGGAAACCGCCTCACATGACGCGCTGAGGTGGGATAATAAAACGACTCGGATAAAGGCTTGGTCGTGGTGTGTTACACTACGGAATACGTCAGCAGATTAGATTTGTGTAAATATTATTCTCTCTATGGCAATATGTGGAAACTTATTTTACAGAGCCAGACACTATCTTTGTGTTCAAAATCTTCTATGAAGTACTTGGAGGAGGAACCCGCCTTGCAATGCCGAAGACAATCTGCGCGCCGGACTCATCGTCATTGAAGCCTTGTTCAGGGGCTACTAAGGGAGTCCTGGATTAGGGGGTGTTCGGATAGCCGGACTATACCTTCGGCCGGACTCCTGGACTATGAAGATACAAGATTGAAGACTTCGTCCCGTGTCCGAAAGGGACTTTCCTTGGCGTGGAAGGAAAGCTTGGCGATACGGATATTCAGATCTCCTACCATTGTAACCGACTTTGTGTAACCCTAACCCTCTCCGGTGTCTATATAAACTGGAGGGTTTTAGTCCGTAGGACAACATACACAACAACAATCATACCATAGGCTAGCTTCTAGGGTTTAGCCCCTCCGATCTCGTGGTAGATCTACTCTTGTACTACCCATATCATCAATATTAATCAAGCAGGACGTAGGGTTTTACCTCCATCGAGAGGGCCCGAACCTGGGTAAAACTTCGTGTCCCTTGCCTCCTGTTACCATCCGGCCTAGACGCACAGTTCGGGACCCCCTACACAAGATCTGCCGGTTTTGACATCGACAGTGGCCCTGCGGGTGTCCTCGGTAAGGGCCTTGCCGGGGCGCCTGCTGTCATCCCCGGCAAGGCGCTTGCCGGGGGCCTTGTGGTCTTCCTCGGCTGGGATCCCGCCAAGGGTCGTCGTCTCCTTAGTGCGTATCTGATCTTGAATGTCTTCACAAAGATCTGCGTGCCGCCACGGGGATGTCTCCCGAATCCTTGCCCTTTGGGGGCAGTGGACTCAAGGGTGGTTTGCTCCGTAGGCGCGGGACGAGTCGCCGCGGCAAGAGTCTTGTCGGGGCTGCTAGAACTGTCTCCTGGCAAGGATCTTGCCGGGGGAGTCCACTTTGTCCCCTTTGCTCTTCGTGGTCTTGGCCTTGGCGTTGTTCTAGTTCTCTTGAGCTTCGGTCTTACCCTGGCTCACCTCCCTTGCCTTGCTTGGTGTGGTGGTGCCCGTGGCTCAGACTGCCCGTGCACAGTTATAGGGGTACAAAAAGTGTACCCCTCTTTTTGTACACCGACAGGAGCCCCCGGGCCTGGGCCATACATAAGCGCAACGCGTTGTTGGGCTAGGCCCAAAAACGGTGCGCGGGCAGGCGGGGCGGTTTTTACCGCGGTAAGGTTCTTCACGCGCTGCGCTTCCCATGACTCCCGCGCATGGCGCGGCGTGGGGAGGTGCGTGTGACGTGGGCAGCATGCGTGGGGTTGGTTCCCGTGGGCATGCGTCACACCACAGTTAATGTGAAAGGAGGCGGCCCGTGTTTTCCCCCATAAAAAGGAATAACCGCGGGCGCGCTGCTCACTTTCTCCTCTTTCCTCGTGCCTTTTCCAATCTCAGAGCCGCCGTTTCCTCTCTTCCTTCCTTCCTAAGGTTCCGCCGCCGCCCACCGTCATTGCTTCGCCATCCCCCTTCCTCAGCCGTCTAAACTTCTTGGTCGCCATGGCGCCCAAATCCGTCAAGGGCAAGCGGGTGGCTAAGGGTGCTGGGACTGTGGAGCCACCGGAGAGCGTGCTGTCGGGGGATCGGACGAAGTCCGCCTTTTTCTTCCCCTCGACGGTTGATGTTCAAGAGCTCTGGGCCTCCTTCAGGCCCCTATGGGGAGCGAAGACGGGGGGAGAGAATTCGGGACACCCGGCGACGCGCGTCATTCCTGCTGCTTGCGCCGATCCTGCCCCAAATCGGTATCCCTTTTTTGTCGATTATCTTTCTTGCGGGCTATGCCCCCCTTTCTCCGATTTCTTCTGCGACATTATGCACACCTTCAGCTTTCGCCTCTTGGATTTTACTCCGAATGCGGTGGCGTGCATGGCTTTCTTCGCGCATCTTTGCGAAGGCTTTGCCGGGGTGCAGCCCAACACGGCGCTCTTCCGCCATTATTTCTTCCCTCGGATCCAGCCGGGAGGTGCCGTCTTTGGTTGCGTCACCTGGATCCCAAGATCCAAGGGGGCGTACCCGGACGGTGCCTTGAATGAGAGGTGGGAGGAATGGCGTGGTCGGTGGTGCTGGATTGAGGATGAAAACCCGCTAGAATTCTGCAAGGTCCGCCGAGTGCCGCCGGTCCGTGGCAGCGATTGGAGCAATGTCGACGCCGCCGACGGGAGGCTCACTGTTGCCACTACTAGGATTCTCCGGCTCACCCGGGCCGGACTCACCCTTGAGATGATCGGGGCGGACTTCATTCGTCGCCGGATCGCCCCGTTGCACAACAAGGGGAGGCCAGCTTGGCTCTTTACGAATCCGGCTGACATTATGCGACTCCGCCCCGGCCTCTATCACAACTTCACAGTGCTGGCGCATGCCCACTTCTGCCAGCGGCTTTTCCAGCTTGATGTGGGTCACGATGGCAAGGTCGAACGGACCGGCAAGGCTGCGAGGGCTACCACAAAGGTTGGCAAGGCCCTCAAGGGGCCGTTTTTCAAGCTGCCAGCGGGGGTGGTCCCGTTGTGCAACAATTCACGTCGGTCCGAGATCATCGCTATGATGCCGGACTGTAACGCGCACGGCCCTGTCCCGAGCTGGAAGGAGCCGAAGGATGCTGATGTGTAGCAATTCTTTGACACCCTAATCGAGGTGTATGTCAATGCTGACGCCGAGCGGTGGCTTGTCATGGACACCGCCCAGGCAGAGCTGGACTACATCGCCACTAGGGCGAGGGAGGCACAGGTTGCCATGGAGGCCGGCAGCGCCAGGGGTGTGGAGGACAAGGCCGCAACGGCTGCGGAGGAAGAGGAGCTCACCCGGTGGGCGGCGGCCTCCCGGGAGGTCAGCAGCACCGACACTGGAGTTCCGCTCGTTGAAGACGCGGCCGACGAGTCGTCGTCGGAGGAGGACGTGACGACGGGCTCGACGCCAACCAGGGGAAGAGGGCGAATCCTGCGGCAGGCTGGCTCCGGCGAGCCGGTCCGGCCTGGCAGGGCTACGCGGCCTCAATTGACCCTGGAGGGGTTTGGGCGTCACACGAGGGCCACGGCAGCCAAGAGGCTGACGAAGGCCGCTGAGAAGAAGAAGACAATAGCCCCTTCTTCATCTGGGCACGCACAAACCCCGCCGTCTTCGCCTCCTCCGGCAGATGTCAACTCGGATGTTGATGCGGAGGTTGCTTTTGATCTCGGGCCTCTCAGCCCGAAGAGGAAAAGGAAAGTGGTAAAAGAGGAGGAGGTGGATGACGAGTAAGTACTCCGTTCCTTACTGCCATTTCCATTCCTCTGAATTAAGTCACTCATCTTGATCCGTTTTTGCTT
Source organism: Triticum urartu (assembly GCF_003073215.2). NCBI lineage: Eukaryota > Viridiplantae > Streptophyta > Magnoliopsida > Poales > Poaceae > Triticum > Triticum urartu. Next base: position 485,233,276 of record NC_053025.1, read on the forward strand.
TCGCAGGGATGCAGAGACGTTGGCCCAGAGGGTGAAGAGTGCGAAGGCCTCGGCGAGCAGTCAGCTCCTGGCTGGGGCTTGAAAGACGCCACTGGTGGTGTTGAGCAGCCCGGACAGCAGCCCCCGGCACAGCCCCCAGCGTAAGTTCGTCACCCTCCTCTTATTCGACATGTGGTAGGCGTTCAATGCTATGGTGTTGACCTTGTCGGGTTTGCAGGAGGGGAGCGGCAGCAGGAGGAGCCGCAGAGGGCTACCCCCAACACACCACCCCCATCGACTACGCCGCCGCGAGGGGCGTCCCCGGCAAGGGCATCAAGCACAGAGCCCACACCCATGGAGGAAGAGGGGAACTTGGGCGCTGGTGACTCTGCCACGGCGTCGAAGGCTGGCGGGGAGGGGACTTCTGCTTCACAGCCTGGCACTGGTGAGTCGCCTGTCCTCCGTCTCTGTTTTTCCCTTATTCTTTTTCTTGGCTTCAATGCTCCCATTACTACCCAGGCCCTCCTTCAATAGATATGGAGGACGTGGATACTATTGTTGGGAATATTGCTGAGGAGGCCGCGGCAGAGGCCGCCAAGGATGCTGCCGAGGACACCGCTGCAGGGGCCGCCGAGGCGACCGGCGAGGCTTCTACCGAGGGTGCCAGCGGTGAGCCTGCCGGGGAAACCGGCAAGGCCACCGCCGAGGAAGAGGTGGTTGATGATCAGCCTCCCTCCTCAACCTCGGGCCCCGGCAGATACCTAAAGGTAGGCGACGATCTTTTCATCCATCTCCCAGGGGCGTCAAGTTCCTGAGCGCCCGCCGAAGGGGAAGTCTTAGACGGCGAGGTGCTTGCCACCACCGGGCTCGAGGTTGTCGCTGAGCCGGGCATTGGCGGTGATGGTTCTCCAGAAGAGCAGCTTTTCCGCGCTATGGGGGCCAACTTCCGAAAACTCCAGGCGCTCTACCGTGTCCGTCTGGACAAGGTCAAGTCCAGGACGGCAACGGTGGACCAGGCGGAGGTGGATTTCAAGGCGCGCGTTGCTGAGACGCAGACCTGGTTCCACCAGACTCGCGAGGAGCAGAGGGCCTTTCAGGAGGAATTGGCCAAGCACAATGTCGATCTCACCATGAAGATGGCTGACATCGAGAAGGCCCAGGAAAAGGCGGCGAACTTGGCTGCCGCGGCCGAGGCCGTCCGGAACCAGCATCAAGCCACACTGGATTCCCAGGAAGAGGACCTCACCGTGCGTGAGGCGAAGCTTGCCGCAGCGCTCCGTGGCAAGGATGAGGAGCTCGAGGCCCTTGTCGCGCGGCGGACTCGCGAGCTGGAGCAGAGGCACAAGGAGGCACTCGATGCCCAGGCTCTGGCCCATGCCGGCAAAGTAAGGGAGTTGGAGGTGGAGCGGGACGAGCTGAAGGAGCAGGCCCTCAAGCTGTCCAACGAGAAGAGCACGCTCAACGGTGCCTTGGTAGAGGCGCAAGGAGCAGTCATCAGCAGGATTGGGGAGCTCTCCGAAGCGCAAAACTCCATCAGAGATCTCAAGCTAAAGCTGGAGGATCTCGAGAAGATGTTGTCGGAGAGCAGGGCTCGGGAGGAGACCTTGACCAGGAGCCTGGAGGAGGAGAAGCAGCTGCGGGCGAACGAGGCTGCCTCCCACCAGGATTATGTGGCGGGCAAGAACAGATGGATCAGCCGTCTAGAGGACGTCGCCGGCAGGGTCACCTCGCAGTTGCCCACCATGGGGATGCCAAATGTGAGGTATGCCCCTGAGCGCAGCGGGACCATCAACGCCAAGCTGACCCAGTTCTTCGAGGGCGTCCTTGGAGCCTTGGCTTATCTTCACTCCAGCAGAGCGGCCACGTTGGCCGGGGAGGCCCGGCGACTTTGCCGGGGGGTCATGACCAAGGTCCTCACCAAGATGGCGTACTGGAATCCCGACCTCGACTTCGATGTCGCGATGGATAGCTTGCCGGATGGTACTGACCTCACGGTGCTCAAGGAGCGCATCAAGCCCGTCATCAGCAGCATCGACGAAATCAAGAGGGTGGAAGGCCAGCGCCGGGATTAGGCATCCCGTTCTTCACCGCCGCTGCAGGTTCACGACCAAGACAAATTTCATCTTTAGTTAGAACCGCAGCAATGATGTGATGTAATATAACTTTGCAGTACTCTTAATTTCATGCACGTTATTTCCCCGTTCAATTCCTCTTTGTATGCGCACCCTACGTTGATTGGGTAGGCTCACCAGCGCGGAAGCCCCTAGCGGCATTTTGGGGACGGATCCCCATGGCCTACTGGGTATGCGTGCTACCGGATGAGCCACCTCTCCGTTCTGAACGCGGCCGCTCGAACTGTTGAGCTTGACTCGAGTCAGAATCGAGGGCGTTGTTGATCGCGGAAGGCTACTCTGCCATTCCCGACGCAGCCGCTTGAGCTGTTGAGCGGACTCGAAACAGGGCAAGGGCGTTGCCGATCGTGGGAGAACCCCCTGGCGTGCAGGTTTCTCATACAAAGGCGTGACATCTCCGGGGGGAATAACCTCATATAAGAAGGATAGAACAAATAAGGGTTCAGTGCAACTTAGCTTCTGTTTGCAATCGCTCGAGTGCCGATCCTCTAGCCTCCTTTCTTCTCCAAGGGTCACAAAGATGAAGGAGTGCCAGGCTAACTACTAAAGCTGATTCTCACAACTGCGCCCCCTACCTGGCGCGCCAGAGATGTCGGTGGGAACGACACCTATGGGATCACAAGAATCCCTACTGTGGTTAGCGGGGCGCGGGGTCATGAGAAGAGCGGATCTAACAGGTAGCACACGGTTCGTTTATCCAGGTTCGGGCCGTGAGGATGCGTAAAACCCTACTCCTGCTTTGGTGGATTGTATATCTGTGTTCTTGAGGTAGCTATGGGGCGTGAGGAACTCCAAGAAGCCGAATCCCCCCTCTGGTCGCCTCGGGCCTCCTTTTATAGAAAAAGGGGTCGCCACAGTGGCACACAGGAGGTGGAAAGGGTCCGTGATGCGAGGTTATCCCTCGCATTACATGACAAGGCGCATTTAATGCGTCTTGCTTAGGTGTCCTTGCTTTATCGGGGACAGGGGAGAAACCTGTCTCATCCGTCGTCGCTCCTTCTTGTGTCGACATGCGCCCTGGCCAGCGACGCCTGCGATGCCACGTAGGTAGGCAGGCAGCTGAGGTGGCGCAGTGGTGGGTCTTCATGTAGATCTGCATGCCGCCACACAGGTGCCTGCCCAGCTGGTTGGGTCGACAGCTGCATACGAACGGTGGTGGAGGTTTAGTCGGCGTGGGCCTGATGGTGGCCCTGCGGGTGTCCTCGGTAAGGGCCTTGCCGGGCCCTGGCAAGGGTCTTGTCGGGGCGCCTGCTGTCATCCCCGGCAAGGCGCTTGCCGGGGGCCTTGTGGTCTTCCTCGGCTGGGATCCCGCCAAGGGTCGTCGTCTCCTTAGTGCGTATCTGATCTTGAATGTCTTCACAAAGATCTGCGTGCCGCCACGGGGATGTCTCCCGAATCCTTGCCCTTTGGGGGCAGTGGACTCAAGGGTGGTTTGCTCCATAGGCGCGGGACGAGTCGTCGCGGCAAGGGTCTTGCCGGGGTTGCTAGAACTGTCTCCCGGCAAGGATCATGCCGGGGGAGTCCGCTTCGTCCCCTTTGCTCTTCGTGGTCTTGGCCTTGGCGTTGTTCTAGTTCTCTTGAGCTTCGGTCTTACCCTGGCTCACCTTCCTTGCCTTGCTTGGTGTGGTGGTGCCCGTGGCTCAGACTGCCCGTGCACAGTTATAGGGGTACAAAAAGTGACCCCTCTTTTTGTACACCGACAGGGAGCACATGAACTTATTTAGTTTAGCAAGCATAGGATCATCTATATCATCATCCTCATGACTATCCTCTGCATCAAGATACTCATCACTAGGAGTAGTATGAGTGAAAAGAGGAGGATTTGATCGTGGAGTTACCTTGACCTTGTCGAGAGAGCTTTGGTCATTTCCATCTTCTACCATGGCCTTTGCCATTAGGCACTTGTGAGCGTTGCCCTTGTAGTCCTTCATATAGTTGTAGGTGACAACATCACCACTCTTGTTGACTAGCCTCAACGTGTTTTGAGAATGTTGAGCAACTCCGGCAACACCACTAACATCATCCGGATCGGATTCTTCTTGAGCAACCATTGCTTTCCCATCTTTCTTCTTGAGCTTGGAGTTCAACGGATTTGGCAACTTCTTCTTGGGGAAGGTCTTGGGAAACCTTGGTTTATCCTCCCTCTTCTCATAAGGGCACTTGTTGGAGAAGTGGTTGGTTTCTTCACAGTTGTAGCGTTTTCTTACTTTCTTCTTTTGAAATCTTCCCTTAAATTTTCCCGCGCTAAACTTCTTGACAAAGAGAGCCATGTCTTCATATGAAGGGCCCTCATCGGATTCAACCTCATCACCATCTTCATCATCATCATCATCATCATCTTCTTCTTCTTCTTCTTCTTCACTTTGCTCATCTTCACATACATGCTTGGCCTTCAATGCAAGATTGATCTTTGATGTTGGAGTACCATGCATGGCAAGATGTTTTGTGGCATTTGCCTTTGACTCTTCAAATAGTTGGAAGGTGGATATGATGTCATCTTTAGTCATTTCCTTGAAGGCATGGTGTTGTCTTATGTCCCACACCATTTGGTGGTGATATGGGGCAAGAGCATGAAGCAACGTGTCCACAAGAAATCGCTTAGACATGTTGAATCCATCTTGTGTCTTGTCACACTCACACGACTCAATGTCAGCAATGAGAGTCATGAGACGCTCAAGGAGTTGATTGGGAGTTTCACCTTTATCCATACAAAAGTTTTGTAATTGCCCCTTGGCAATTTCATATTGACCACTCCGGAGGGTGGAGGTACCGGTCTTGGATCTTATAATACTTTCCCATAGTTCCTTTGCACTTGTGATGTGTATGAAAGGTCTCCTTTGCTTTTCAACCATACCTCTCCTTATACACATGATTGCAGTGTCATTGAGATTCTTGTCATAAATTTCTCTTGGTGTAGGATTCTTTGGATCAACCACATGGTACCCACACTCCAAGATCTCCAGCATCTCATCGTTTCCATATCGAAGATGATCCTGCATAGCAACTCTCCACAAGAAAAAATCGGAAGTGGCATCAAGTAAAGGAGGTTTGCCTTGAGGGTTATATTTGGTTTCTCAACTTGGGGTCTTGCATAGAGCCAAGGAACACTGGAGTGATCATTGTTAGGAGGTTGTTGACCAAGTGACGGAGTAGGCACAGTTGGCCTCGAAGCCGCACCACTAGAAAGTGGTGCAAGCACCGTGGACAACGTGGCTAGTCTCAACTGGACCAAGGCCTCAAGAGAAGCATCATGCTCCTATTTTTGCTTAGCAAGGGCCCATTCCAGATCCTCGGAAGTAAATGACTTGACTTCTGAAGAAGCCTCACCTTTATCCTTCGGATCTGTAACAAGGGGAGTCCCATCGGGGTTCATCTCGCTCTAGGGCGGTTAAGCCACAAGAATAGAGCACAAGGCTCTGATACCAATTGAAAGGATCAAGATGGACCTAGAGGGGGGTGAATAGGTACAATTACAAATTTTAATTATTACTTAGCAATTTTAGAAAATAATGCGGAATATGAAGATGAGCCTAACAATTGCAAGTGTAGTACAAGGAGTTAAGCGGGATAAACAAGTATCACAAGTATGTAAGTAAGCTAGCACAATATGATACAAGTAAGTGCTAAGAGACAAGTAACCACACGTACAGAGTTAGGGTTAGGAATAACCGCAACTCTGGGAGACGAGGATGTATGCTGATGTTCACTTCCTTGGAGGGAAGCTACGTCACCGTTAGAGAGGTGGATGTTACCACGAAGGCACACCAACGCCACGAAGACTCATCCTATTCTCCCTTTGAGACAACACCACAAAGGTGTTTCTCAACCACTAGTGGTAGACCTTGGTGTGGTCTCCAAACCCTCACAAACTTTTTCGGGGAGTAATCACAATGGTCGATTCCTCTTCGAAAGACTCCTACCGCCTAGGAGTCTGCAACCTCCAAGAGTAACAAGAACGATGGGGAAAAGCTCAAGACTTGCTCAAATCACGAATTCCTTTGGTGCAAAGAAGGGGAAGGAGTGGATCTATCACTTGATTGGAGAACTTCTCTCAAGTGCTCTCAAATCCCTTGGGGAACTAAGATTTGGTGTGGAAGAGTGAGAGAGTGAGTGAAATGTGTTCTTAGCAAGCTCAAAGTGAATGGTCAACCTCATCCCGGGAGAGGGAGAAGGCTATATATAGTGTGAGAGCAAAACAGACCGTTGAGCCACTTAGTGCAGACGGACGTTCGGTGGATACCGGACGACCGGTGACACAGATAGGACCGGACGTCCGGCAGGGCTGCCAGTCGTCCGATGCGTGGGACTCCAACCAGGGACACAGGTGAGGAGTGGGACGCACAGGCAGTGGACGTCCGAAAGGCGCCGGTCGTCTGGAGCCCGGACGTCCGGTGTTGTCGGAAATCCGTTAATTGTAGTTCTGTTAGAGTGCACCGGATTTCCGGAGATGAGCGGACGTCCGGCGTGACCGGTCTTCCGCTAATATCAGTTCTGTGAAGACTCACCGGACGACTGGAGAGAGTCGGATGTCCGGTTGGTTGGGAGAGGCCAGACGTCCGTAGACTTCGGACGTCCGGTGAAACTTGGACCTTTTAGCTTAGAAACATATTACCATTTTTGCACAAGTTAGAGGAAAAAATTTGAGATGTTATGAGAGGGAATTTTATTGTTTTGAGCAAGTTCTTTCGCGAAACCCATCGATCCCCTCTTAATAGTGCGGGATCCCTACACTCAAGAACAAACCGAAAAAAGGAGCCGAAGCTTTTTATCTTTGTCTTGTGTCTCAGCTCTTGAGTGATATATGTTTTATGTCTGTAGTCATGATCCACACACACATAGCCCTTGAGACAATAATCCTAAGAAATACTCGATAAACATGATTAGTCTCAATATGCATGTTGTCATCAACATCAAAATATGCTTAAGGGCATGATTGCACTTTCAATAGTGCCAAGTGCCAGTTGTTGTTTTTTCCATGTTTTTTACATCGCAGAAAATTAATATCAAAGGGAGTCCGAATGCCACGAAACATTACGAAGAATTTTAATGGGCCAGAAGGAACACAGCGGGCCCTGGCTACACCTGGGTGGTGCCCCGAGGGAGGCACAACCCACTAGGGCGCACCCTGGTGGGTTGTTCCCACCTCGGGTGCCCCCCGGACTGCCTATTTGCTCTATAAATACCCAAATATTTCCAGAACCCTAGGGGAGTCGACGAAATATTCATCCAGCCGCCGCAAAGTCCAGAACCACCAGATCCAATCTAGACACCATCTTGGATGGGGTTCACCACCTCCATTGGTGCCTCTCCGATGATGCGTGAGTAGTTCTTTGTAGACCTTCGGGTCCGTAGTTAGTAGCTAGATGGATTCCTCTCTCTCTCTCTCTTGATTCTCAATACAATGGTCTCTTGGAGATCCATATGATGTAACTCTTTTGCGGTGTGTTTGTTGGGATCGATGAACTTTGAGTTTATGATCAGATCTATCTTTTTATATCCATGAAAGTATTTGAGTTTCTTTGATCTCTTTTATGCATGATCTCTTATAGCCTCGTATTTCTTCTCAAATATTTGGGTTTTATTTGGCCAACTTGATATATTATCTTGCAATGGGAAGAGGTGCTTTGTAGTGGGTTCGATCTTACGATGCTCGATCCAAGTGACAGAAAGGGAACCGACACGTATGTATCGTTGCTACTAAGGATAAAACGATGGGGTCTATCTCTACATATATAGATCTTGTCTACATCGTGTCATTGTTCTTATTGCATTACTCCGTTTCTCCATGAAATTAATACACTATATGCATGCTGGATAGCGGTCGATGTGTGGAGTAATAGTAGTAGATGCAGGCAGGAATCGGTCTACTAATCTTGGACATGATGCCTATGTAATGATCATTGCATGGATATCGTCATGAGTATTTGAAGTTCTATCAATTTCCCAATAGTAATTTGTTCACCCACCGCTTTGTTATTTTTCTCGAGAGAAGCCACTAGTGAAACCTATGGGCCCTCGATCTCTTTCTCATATTATTTGCCTTTGCGATCTATTTGCCTTTGCTTTTATTTCCAGATCTATTAATCCAAAAACCCAAAAATATTTTGCTGGAATTTATTCTCATTTATTTGTTTGGCATTCGATCTATCAATCTACTACAAATTTACCTCACGTCCATTTGCCTATCTTGAGGCGTCGTACCCCGGAAGGGATTGACAACCCCTTTAACACGTCGGGTTGCGAGAAGTTGTTATTTGTGTGCATGTGTTGTTTACGTTGTGTTGCTTGGTTCTCCTACTGGTTCGATAACCTTGGTTTCATATCTGAGGGAAATACCTACCGCCGTTGTGCTACATCATCCCTTCCTCTTTGGGGAAACACCCACGTAGCTTCAAGCGACATCATGTAGTGCTTAGGCGAAGCCCTGCGCAGATCACATCACCATCACCATCACCGTCACCATGCCGTCGTGCTGACGGAACTCTCCCTCGACCCTCTGCTGGATCAAGAGTTCGAAGGATGTCATCGAGCTGAACGTGTGCTGAACTCGGAGGTGTCGTACGTTCGATGCTAAGATCGGATGGATCATGAATATGTTCGACTACATCAACCGTGTTAAACCAACGCTTCCGGTTTCGGTCTACGAGGGTACATGGACACACTCCCCCCCTCTCGTTGCTATGCTCTCCTAGATAGATCTTGCGTGATCGTAGAATGTTTTTTGAAATTGCATGCTACGTTCCCCAACAACTGGCAGGTCTGCTGCCCTGATGATGAGCCACCCCCAGTGTATGACACCGTCGCGTGCCATTAACGAGTACCCTAGTAGATGCATAAGATAGCATGCTGGATATCCAGTAAGTCCAAATGTGCCCAAATCCCATCCTATTAAACACATGAAGGAGGAAAGCCCAATCCACATTGTCGAATGCTGTCGAAATGTCTAACTTGATCAGGCGTGCGGGTTCCTTAAGTGCGTGTATGTTCAGAATCGTTGCATGGAAAACAAAAGAAATTATACGCACACGCAATGACCTATCCATGGATATGCATAGCAACAAGGGGCAGAGTGTGTCTACGTAACCTCGTAGATCGTAAGGGGAAGCATTTCACAACGCGGTTGATGTAGTCGAACTTCTTCGCACTTCAACCGATCAAGTACCGAACGCACATCACCTCCGCATTCTGCACACGTTCAGCTCGGTGACGTCCCTCGCCTTCTTGATCCAGCAAGACGTCGAGGTAGTAGATGAGTTCCATCAGCACAACGGCATGGTTACGGTGATGGTGAAGTGATCTCCGTAGGGCTTTGCTTAAGCACTGCGAAAATATGACCGGGGGTGTAAACGGTGGAGGGGGCGCCGCACACGGCTAACAATTGATCCGGGGTGTCCTAGGCGCCCCCTCCTCATATATATATGTGGGCGGGAGAGGGGAGAGGCCAAGGGGCGCTCCAAGTAGGTCTAAATCCTAATTGGGCTCCTTCCCTTGGCTGCACCCCCTGTCATATTTGTCTGAGGGGAAGGAAAGAGGGGGAGGGGGAAAGGAAGGGGAAATCCTATTCCCTTTCTTTCCTTTCATCCTTCCCCTTTCCTTCTCCACCTTGGCTGGCCCATATGGGGGGCGCACCAGCCCCTTGTGGCTGGTGTGTTTCCCCTCTTGGCCCATAAGGCCCATATCTTTTGCCGGGGGCGCCTGGAACCCCTTCCGGTGGCCCGATATGTACCCGGTACCCTCCAAAACACTTCCAGTGGCCGAATACCATCGTCCTATATATTAATCTTTACCTCTCGACCATTTCGAGACTCCTCATCGTGTCTGTGATCTCATCCGGGACTCCGATCAACATTCAGTTACCAAGTCACGTAACTCATATAATACTATATCGTCATCGAACGTTAAGCGTGCGGAACCTACGGGTTTGAGAACTATGTAGACATGACCGAGACACCTCTCCGGTCAATAACCAATAGCGGAATCTGGATGCCTATATTGGCTCCTACATATTCTACGAAGATCTTTATCAGTCGAACCATTATGACAACATACGTAATTCCGTTTGTCTATCGGTATGTTACTTGCCCGAGATTCAATCGTCATTATATTCATACCTAGTTCAATCTCATTGCCGGCAAGTCTCTTTACTCGTTCCATAATACATAACCTCGTGACTAACTCCTTAGTCGCTTGCTTGCAAGCTTATGGTGTGTATTACCGAGAGGGCCCAGAAATACCTCTTTTATACTCCAAGTGACAAATCCTAATATCGATCTATGCCAACTCAACAAACACCTTCGGAGATACCTGTAGAGCATCTTTATAATCACCCAGTTGCATTGTGACATTTGATAGCACTCAAGGCATTCCTTCGGTATCCGGGAGTTGCATAATCTCATAGTCGAAGGAATATGTATTTGACATGAAGAAAGCGATAGCAATAAAACTGAACGATCATTATCCTAAGCTAACGAATGGGTCTTGTCCATCACATCATTCTCCTAATGATGTGATCCAGTTATCAAATGACAACATATGTCTAAGGTTAGGAAACCTTAACCATCTTTGATCAACGAGCTAGCCTAGTATAGGCTTACTAGGGGCACGGTATTTGTTTATGTATTCACACATGTATTTAAGTTTCCGATCAATACAATTCTAGCATGAATAATAAACCTTTATCATGAATGAATAAATATAAAATAACAACTTTATTATTGCCTCCAGGGCATATTTCCTTCAGTGTAGCCTGCTACCTCTTGAGCACTGCGTTGGTTTTCCCTTGAAGAGGAAAGGGTGATGCAGTAGAGCAGCGTAAGTATTTCCCTCAGTTTTTGAGAACCAAGGTATCAATCCAGTAGGAAACCACGGGCGAGTCACCTCGTACCTACACACACAAATAAGAACCTCGCAACCAACGCAATAAAGGGGTTGTCAATCCCTTCACGACCACTTGCAAGAGTGAGGTCTGATAGAGATAATAATAATAAGATAAATATTTTTGGTATTTTTATGATATAGATTGAAAGTAAAGATTGCAAAATAAAGTAGATGGGAAACTTATATGATGGAGAATAGACCCGGAGGCCATAGGTTTCACTAGTGGCTTCTCTCAAGATAGCATAAGTATTACGGTGGGTGAACGAATTACTGTCAAGCAATTGATAGAAAAGCGAATAATTATGAGAATATCTAGGCATGATCATGTATATAGGCATCACGTCCGAAACAAGTAGAACAAAACGACTCTACATCTGCTACTATTACTCCACACATCGACCGCTATCCAGCATGCATCTAGAGTATTAAGTTCATAAGAACAGAGTAACGTCTTAAGCAAGATGACCTGATGTAGAGGGACAAACTCATGCAATATGATGTAAACCCCATCTTTTTATCCTCGATGGCAACAATACAATACGTGTCGGATCCCTTTCTGTCACTGGGATCGAGCACCGCAAGATTGAACCCAAAGCTAAGCACTTCTCCCATTGCAAGAAAGATCAATCTAGCAGGCCAAACCAAACTGATAATTCGAAGAGACTTGCAAAGATAAAACAATCATACATAAAAGAATTTAGAGAAGATTCAAATATTGTTCATAGATAGACTTGATCATAAACCCACAATTCATCGGATCTCAACAAACACACCGCAAAAGAAGATTACATCGAATAGATCTCCAAGAGAATCGAGAAGAACTTTGTATTGAGATCCAAAGAGAGAGAAGAAGCCATCTAGCTACTAGCTATGGACCCGAAGGTCCGAAGTAAACTACTCACACATCATCGGAGGGGCCATGGAGTTGATGTAGAGGCCCTCCGTGATCAATGCCCCCTCCGGAGGAGCTCCGGAAAAGGCCCCAAGATGGGATCTCTTGGGTACAGAAGGTTGCGGTGGTGTAAATAGGGTTTAGTGGTGCTCTTGGATGTTCTCGGGGTATATGGATATATATAGGAAGAAGAAGTATGTCGGTGGAGCAACGAGGGGCCCATGAGGGTGGAGGGCGCGCCCCCCTGCCTCGTGGTCGCCTCGTTGATTGCTTGATGTCCACTCCAAGTCTCCTCAATCACGTTTGTTCCAAAAATAACGCTCCCAAAGGTTTCATTTTTTTGGACTCCGTTTGATATTCCTTTTCGGCGAAACTCTAAAATAGGCAAAAAAACAGCAATTTGGGTTGGGCCTCCTGTTAATAGGTTAGTCCCAAAAATATAATAAAAGTGTAAAAATAAGCCCATTAACATCCAAAATAGATAATATAATAGCATGGAGCAATCAAAAATTATAGATACGTTGGAGACGTATCAAGCATCCCCAAGCTTAATTCCTACTTGTCCTCGAGTAGGTAAATGATAAAAAAAGAATTTTTGATGTGGAATGCTTCCTAACATATTTCTCAATGTAATTTTTCTTTAGTGTGTCACGAATGTTCAGATCCGAAAGATTCAAGATAAAAGTTTAATATTGACATAGAAATAATAATACTTTAAGCATACTAACTAAGCAATCATGTCTTCTCAAAATAACATGGCCAAAGAAAGTTATCCCTACAAAATCATATAGTCTGGCTATGCTCTATCTTCATCACACAAAGTATTAAATCATGCACAATCCCGATGACAAGCCAAGCAATTGTTTCATACTTTTGATGTTCTCAAACTTTTTCAATCTTCACGCAATATATGAGCGTGAGCCATGGATATAGCACTATGGTGGAATAGAATGGTGGTTGTGGAGAAGACAAAAAGGGAGAAGATAGTCTCACATCAACTAGGCGTATCAACGGGCTATGGAGATGCCCATCAATAGATATCAATGTGAGTGAGTAGGGATTGCCATGCAACGGGTGCACTAGAGCTATATGTGTATGAAAGCTCAACAAAAGAAACTAAGTGGGTGTGCATCCAACTTGCTTGCTCACGAAGACCTAGGTCAATTTGAGGAAGCTCGTCATTGGAATATACAAGCCAAGTTCTATAATGTAAAATTCCCACTAGTTTATGAAAGTGGCAACATAGGAGACTCTCTATCATGAAGATCATGGTGCTACTTTGAAGCACAAGTGTGGAAAAAGGATAGTAACATTGTCCCTTATCTCTTTTTCTCTCATTTTTTTATTTGGGCCTTCTTTTTTTGCCTCTTTTCTCTCTTTTTTTGTCCGGAGTCTCATCCCGACTTGTGGGGGAATCATAGTCTCCATCATCCTTTCCTCACTGGGACAATGCTCTAATAATGATGATCATCACACTTCTTTTTACTTACAACTCAAGAATTACAACTCAATACTTAGAACAAAATATGACTCTATGTGAATGCCTCTGGCGGTGTACCGGGATATGAATGAATCAAGAGTGACATGTATGAAAGAATTATGAACGGTGGCTTGGCCACCAATACGATGTCAACTACATGATCATGCAAAGCAATATGACAATGATGAAGCGTGTCATAACAATGGAACGGTGGAAATTTGCATGGAAATATATATCGGAATGGCTATGGGAATACCATAATAGGTAGGTATGGTGGCTGTTTTGAGGAAGGTATATGGTGGGTTTATGGTACCGGCGAAAGTTGCGCGGTACTAGAGAGGCTAGTAATGTGGAAGGGTGAGGGTGCGTATAATCCATGGACTCAACATTAGTCATAAATAACTCACATACTTATTGCAAAAATCTATTATTTATCGAAACAAAGTACTACACGCATGCTCCTAGGGGGGATAGATTGGTAGGAAAAGACCATCGCTCGTCCCCGACCGCCACTCACAAGGAAGGCAATCAATAAATAAATCATGCTCCGACTTCATCACATAACGGTTCACCATACGTGCATGCTACGGGAATCACAAACTTCAACACAAGTATTTGTCAAATTCACAACTACTCAACTAGCATGACTCTAATATCACCATCTCCATATCTCAAAACAATCATCAAGTATTAAACTTCTCTTAGTATTCAATGCACTTATATGAAAGTTTTTATTATGCTTAAAAGCAAATTGCCATGTTGTTCTAAAGGACTCTCAAAATAATATAAGTGAAGCATGAGAGATCAATTATTTCTATAAAATAAAACCACCACCATGCTCTAAAAGATATAAGTGAAGCACTAGAGCAGAAACTATATAGCTCAAAAGATATAAGTGAAGCGCATAGAGTATTCTAATAAATTCCAATTCATGTGTGTCTCTCTAAAAAAGGTGTGTACAGCAAGGATGATTGTGGTAAACTAAAAAGAAAAGACTCTAATCATATAAGACGCTCCAAGCAAAACACATATCATGTGGCGAATAAAAATATAGCTCCAAGTAAAGTTACCGATGAACGAAGATAAAAGAGGGGATGCCTTCCGGGGTATCCCCAAGCTTAGGCTTTTTGGTGTCCTTGTATTTTACCTTGGGGTGCCATGGGCATCCCCAAGCTTAGGCTCTTATCACTCCTTGTTCCATAATCCATCAAATCTTTACCCAAACCTTGAAAATTTCACAACACAAAACTTAACAGAAAAATCTCATGAGCTCCATTAGCGAAAGAAAACAAAACACCACTTCAAGGTAATATAATGAACTCATTTTTTATTTATATTGGTGTTAAACCTACTGTATTCCAACTTCTCTATGGTTTATAAACTCTTTTACTAGCCATAGATTCATCAAAATAAGCAAACAACACACGAAAAACAGAATCTGTCAAAAAACAGAACAATCTGTAGTAATTTGTAACTAACGCAGACTTATGAAACCCCAAAAATTCTAAAATAAATTGCTGGACGTGAGTAATTTATCTATTAATTATCTGCAAAAATAATTAACTAAATAACACTCTCCAATAAAAAATGGCAGCAATTCTCGTGAGCGCTAAAGTTTCTATTTTTTACAGCAAGATCAAAAAGACTTTCCCCAAGTCTTCCCAACGGTTCTACTTGGCACAAACACTAATTAAACACAGCCAGAACAGAGGCTAGATAAATCTTTTATTACTAAACAGGAGGGGAAAATATTGGGTTGTCTCCCAACAAGCGCTTTTCTTTAAAGCCTTATAGCTAGGCATACGATTTCAACGATGCTCACATGAAAGACAAGAATTGAAGCAAAAATAGAGCATCATAAAACACGTGACAAGCACATCTAATTATAACATACTTCCTATGCATAGGCATCTTATACTCAAAGAAATTACCAAGTCAAGCAAAAACTAGCATATGCAAGGAAGGGGAAAGAAACAATAGCAATCTCAACATAACGAGAGGTAATTTAGTAACATGATTTCCTCTATCATAATAATTACATGCAGGATCATAATAAAATTCAACAATATAGCTATCACAAAACATATTCTTAACACGATCCACATGTATGCAAAGTTGACACTCTTCCAAAATAGTGGGATTATCATTAACTAAAGTCATGACCTCTCCAAACCCACTTTTATCAAAAACTTCATAAGATTAAACATTCTCCAAATACGTGGGATCTAAAGTTGACACTCTTCCAAACCCACTTTCAATATTATTGCAAACATTATAATCAATCTCATATTCATCATGGGGCTTAAATAAATTTTCAAGATCAAAAGAAGAATCACCCCAATCATTATCATTGCAACAAGTAGTAGACATAGCAAAACTAGCATCCTCAAGCTTAGGGTTTTGCATATTATTAGCACAACTGACATCAATAGAATTTATAGTAACATCATTGCAATCACGCTTTTCATCGAAAGAACTATCAAGTATGGGTGCAATAGCAACGATATCATGTTTAACATAAGGAACTATAGCAAACTCATCTTCACAAATATTGGCATCATGGCCACAAGAATAGCAAGCATCATGTTCATCAAGGGATATTTCAATCAAATCATCAGAATCATAATTATCTATAGATTCATGCATATCATTATTTTCTTCTGAAGCAACGGTCATTCTTTCAATAAATTCTTTGACATACACATTATGAGCATAGTTTTCATAGCAATATTTAAGTATGTCCAAATTTTCAGATTCGTAGAGAGTAATATCATACTTTTCAAACAAAGAAGCAACTTCATAAGCACCCTTAAAAGCAACAAATTCTTCAATTTGTTCGATATCGTAGTAACTATAAACACCCTTTGCATAAGAAGATAAGATTTCATTATCATTAAACTCACATAGGTAGGGGAGGTGTTTTTTAGGGTTCTTAGAGCAACAAGTAAGATCAATAATTTCACAAAGATTCCAAGCATAACATAGCAATCTGTTTATTTGATCCCATAAGAGTCTCCCTTTTTCAGACAAACGGTGACGCACAAAATGAGCATGCTCATCTAAAGATTTCCCATCAACTAGGCTAGTTGGGGTTTCAGCACGAGCGCATAAGGATCGAAGATGATCCAAGTAGAAAATTTTAGGTGGATCCATATCAATAGATTTTTAGCAAGCAAAGATGCAAGCAAATAGAAGGCACATGAAAACACAAAGAAAGATACATACGGGAAGAAGGCGAACAGAAAAAGAGCGAATAAAACGTCAAGGGTGAAGTGGGGTTGAGGAAAACGAGAGGCAAATGGCAAGTAATGTAATGTGAAGGATAAGAGTTGTGATGGGTACTTGGTATGTCTTGACTTGGCATAGATCTCCCCGGCAACGGCGCCAGAAATCCTTCTTGCTACCTCTTGAGCACTGCATTAGTTTTCCCTTGAAGAGGAAAGGGTGATGCAGTAGAGCAGCGTAAGTATTTCCCTCAGTTTTTGAGAATCAAGGTATCAATCCAGTAGGATACCACGTGCGAGTCACCTCGTACCTACACACACAAATAAGAACCTCGCAACCAACGCGATAAAGGGGTTGTCAATCCCTTCATGGCCACTTGCAAGAGTGAGATCTGATAGAGATAATAACAATAAGATAAATATTTTTGGTATTTTTATGATATAGATTGAAAGTAAAGATTGCAAAATAAAGTAGATGGGAAACTTATATGATGGAGAATAGACCCGGGGGCCATAGGTTTCACTAGTGGCTTCTCTCAAGATAGCATAAGTATTACGGTGGGTGAACAAATTACTGTCGAGCAATTGATAGAAAAGCGAATAATTATGAGAATATCTAGGCATGATCATGTATATAGGCATCACGTCCGAAACAAGTAGACCAAAACGATTCTACATCTACTACTATTACTCCACACATCGACCGCTATCCAGCATGCATCTAGAGTATTAAGTTCATAAGAACAGAGTAACTTCTTAAGCAAGATGACATGATGTAGAGGGATAAACTCATGCAATATGATGTAAACCCTATATTTTTATCCTCGATGGCAACAATACAATACGTGTCGGTTCCCTTTCTATCACTGGGATCGAGCACCGCAAGATTGAACCCAAAGCTAAGCACTTCTCCCATTGCAAGAAAGATCAATCTAGCAGGCCAAACCAAACTGATAATTCGAAGAGACTTGCAAAGATAAACCAATCATACATAAAAGAATTCAGAGAATATTCAAATATTGTTCATAGATAGACTTGATCATAAACCCACAATTCATCGGATCTCAACAAACACACCGCAAAAGAAGATTAGATCGAATAGATCTCCAAGAGAATCGAGAAGAACTTTGTATTGAGATCCAAAGAGAGAGAAGAAGCCATCTAGCTACTAGCTATGGACCCGAAGGTCCGAAGTAAACTACTCACACATCATCGGAGGGGCCATGGAGTTGATGTAGAGGCCCTCCGTGATCAATGCCCCCTCCGGCGGAGCTCCGGAAAAGGCCCCAAGATGGGATCTCTTGGGTACAGAAGGTTGCGGCGGTGTAAATAGGGTTTAGTGGTGCTCCTGGATGTTCTCGGGGTATATGGATATATATAGGAGGAAGAAGTATGTCGGTGGAGCAACGAGGGGCCCATGAGGGTGGAGGGCGCGCCCCCTGCCTCATGGTCGCCTCGTTGATTGCTTGACGTCCACTCCAAGTCTTCTGGATCACGTTTGTTCCAAAAATAACGCTCCCAAAGGTTTCAGTTTTTTGGACTCCGTTTGATATTCCTTTTTGGCGAAACTCTAAAATAGGCACAAAAACAACAATTTGGGTTGGGCCTCCTGTTAATAGGTTAGTCCCAAAAATATAATAAAAGTGTGAAAATAAGCCCATTAACATCCAAAATAGATAATATAATAGCATGGAGCAATCAAAAATTATAGATACGTTGGAGACGTATCATAGCCTTCTAGCGGTCCCCTGAAGCAGCATAAAATTGTCATGAAGTGCTTTTCCACACACGAAGGCACTCTAGTGTGTGCCCAACAAGTGCGACAATTATGTGAAGAGGCGATTTGCCAAAGCCTTGCCACATATCTCACCGACCCATGAACCAGGCTGTCCGACCAATAATAGCTAGATTCCACTGCTCCTTCCTTCTTGGGTAGCAAGACAACCAATGTCCTACTAATGCCGCCGAAACCATGCATGTCGCCCTTCCAGAATGCATCCGCCACTCGCATGATATCACACTTAATTATCCCCCAACAAGACTTGTAAAACTTGTCGGTAAAACCATCGGGCCCCGACCACTTATCCGGTGGCAAGGCTTTGACTACTGCCCACATGTCCTCCTCTGTTATAGGTGTCTCGAGGTGAGCCAAATATAGGTTGGGGATATCCAACACGCAAGATCTAAAGTGTATGCATGATCTGGCCCCGAACTATGAAGAATTCATAGAAGTTATCGATTGCCACCGCTAGGTTTTCCTACCCTAGTATGACGGATCTGTCGACCTAGAAGACATTAATTGTGTTACGCCTTCTCCAGTGATGGCCGCATTTTATCGGCCCACTTTAAGCATCTGTACCAATCAGTTTTAGCCAAAGAAATCCTCTACTACGCAAGATAAGATACTTCATCGATGAAAGTGCCTAAAATAGATACCCTTTTTGACCGATGCATCTCATGCATCTTGGCTTTGTTTACACATGATGTTTTAGGTCTCTTCCAACGCAAAGGTGCTTATTGGATGAGGTGTTAAGTGCGCTAAATAGCTTAGCAACTCAAGTCCCCAATTTATACTCCCTCAGTCCACGAATAAGTGTATGTTTGACATTCCAAATTTCTCCACAAAAGAGTGCATTCTTATCCTAATGCACTTTAAAGTAGAAAAAATGATTCTCATCACACGGTAATCAAGATCAATAACATTGAACACATGGTCTACTCACTTTCTACATGCACTTAGCTCCTTGGGGACGGGGTAATTAAAGAGGAAAGAGATGATGGTTGCACCTTCCCACTGTACTCCCACTGATCTTTTTTACTTCGCGTATTAGATTTGTGTCGAAGTCAAGCATTGCAAAGTTTGAAAAAATTTATATTAAAAAGTATCAACATCTACAATACCAAATTTATATGATGGCATTGTGAGTTTTGATACTTTTTTCTATAAGTTTGGTCAATAGATACTTTGACTTCGAACCAAACTTATATGCAGACTAAAAAAAGACCTGAGAGAGTATTCTTTTTACTCCACTCCATAATGTGTCCTAAAATTTCTATATGTATACTTACTCGTGAACAGAGGGAGTAGTTGCTTAACCTGTTGTAGCTAAGCTCACTTCATTTAATAATTTAGCACCTAAACCCTTTCATGCATTGATGAGTTTTCTTCATTTAAGTCTTTTGTCTAGTTGGCGTGCTTGACATTGGTTCTTCTTGGGTCACCAAAATGCTCTCTCTCCTCCTAATTGATGTGGCGTGTCATATTTTTTCTTATGCTGCTTGCTTAGCACGTGTGCACCATGAAGCATCAGGAAGGGCCTTAGACTACTCACAGTGGGGAGTAACTTAGACTAGTAACATGTATATGTTACTACTCTATGTTACTACCTCCATAGTTGGTAGTAACATATGTGGGGTGTCATGCAACTCTTCATTTATTAGGCTATAGACTTATCTTGTATTGGTATGTGTGATGTTACTCATAGTACTAGTAACTAGTTATGTTACTACTTGCCTCTCTTTCATCATTAATTACTTGCCATGTCATATAGTTTGTCTAGATAAGTGTGATGTTACTACCTATGTTACTCCCATTGTGGCTAGTCTTATAGCTGACTCGACTCATGAGGTGTTCAAAGGCATATTTTATTGAAATATACTGTGTGCTCATTAATAACAATTAAACGTGCCAGGGGAAAATCCAATGGTAATAGTAGCAATAACTCATGTCACTTGTGTTTATTATTGTTGCTTAGACTACCCGCAGTGGGAGTAACATAGATGATACATCACATATATCTAGAAAAAATAAATGATGTGACAATTAATTAATGAAAAAAGAGAGACATGTGATAACATAGCTAGTTACTATAGTATGAGTAACATCACATATACATAAAGTGTAACATATATTACTCCTTATTGTAGATAAAAAATTGTTGCATGACACCACACATATAATACTCTTTATTGTAGAGGTAGTACTAGTAACATACACATTGTGACTAGTCTTAGTGAGTATGTATTATTCTTTTTTTCCCTTCACATATCAGCTAAAAAAAGAAAATTGAGTCACACCACTGTTCGGACCTAATAACGGAATAGCAGCAGCACTGCAGGCTGCAGCAGTAGAGGTGCATGGCATGCATAGATATTTGCCGTGTTTACAAGATTTCCAAATCTAGCGGTCCGCCCCCGGGATCTGTCCCGCGCAGGCAGTGGTAACCGTAAAAGCCCTATACCTAGACCTAGCCCAGGGAAAGGAAGGAAAAACCCGACCAATCACAGCACGGAGAGATAAGATTGGCAGAGAGAGAAAAAAATATCTTCCCCGGGGGGCTCGGGGGTCCCATTTGGCAGCCCCCGCGACGGCCAGAGGAGGAAGGGGGCAGAGGCCGCCCCCATCGCGCAGCCGCACACCACCCGCAGAAAAAGGCTTTTGCGTCGTCCGGACGACGTCCCCTGAAAATTTCCCAATTCCCATCCCACCCCCCCCCCCCCCCCCCTTTCCCTTTCCCACTCTACACCCAGGCGCCCGCCCGCCCTCCCTCTGCCTCATCCCAACCCCACCCCCCCTCCACCCCCGTTGAAATCCGCGGCGGGCGCAGATCGGGGCGCAGATCGGGGGCCGGCTCCCGGCGATGGGCGGCGACGGGCGGCACCTGGGGAGGACCATGAGCTTCGGGATCCCGGACGTGGCGCTGGGGCTGGTCATGGGGTGCGTGGAGGACCCCTGGGACCGCGACGCCATCTCGCTCGTCTGCCGCCACTGGTGCAAGGTCGACGCGCTCAGCCGCAAGCACGTCACCGTCGCCATGGCCTACTCCACCACCCCCGACCGCCTCTTCCGCCGCTTCCCCTGCCTCGAGTCGCTCAAGCTCAAGGCCAAGCCCCGCGCCTCCATGTTCAACCTCATCCCCGAGGACTGGGGAGGCTCCGCCTCGCCCTGGATCCGCGAGCTCTCCGCCTCCTTCCACTTCCTCAAGGTGCTGCACCTCCGCCGGATGATTGTCTCCGACGACGACGTCGCCGTGCTCGTGCGCGCCAAGGCCCACATGCTCGTCTCCCTCAAGCTTGACCGCTGCTCCGGCTTCTCCACCTCCTCCCTCGCTCTCCTCGCCCGCTGCTGCAAGTAATTTCTCCCCTCCTTGTTCCGGTTCACAAATGATGTGCATGCATTAGTTCGTTTATTAATTACTGCGGTATCTCTTTCTTGTCCTACGAATTAATCTGTAGTTTCAATTGTTCTAGTTAGTTTTTCTCTTCAGAATTGTGTTTTGTTCTATTTGGAAAGCGTTGGTAGATGGGATGTTTGTAAAGCGAGTATATATAAGATGGTTCTTTTGTTCATTTGGAAAGGGGAAAAGTAAGTGTAACGTCTCACCTTTTCATGATGTAAAACATCATGCTACTCTTTGCAATTTGGGAATAATTCTAGCTTTGGAGCAGAAATTAGGAAATGTGGACTTTAACTGCCTTACTGAGTTGGGGACTTTGCTTAGTTGTTTATACTTTCTTAGAGAACTATGATACTTGGTGGAGATAGTTTTGAAAAGCAGATTATCAAAATGGTGCTGTAGAAGTTTAGTAAGAATGTAAGAGCATGCATTCATAGGTTACTAGTTTAATTAATCATATTTCTTGTCATGTGCAGGAAACTGGAAACGTTGTTTCTTGAAGAAAGTTCTGTTGCTGAGAAAGAAAATGATGAATGGCTCCGTGAGCTTGCTACCAGCAATACTGTCCTTGAGACGCTGAATTTCTTTCTGACGGATCTCAGGGCATCCCCTGCACATCTTCTCCTCCTTGTGCGAAATTGCCGAAGGCTGAAAACTCTCAAGATTAGCGACTGTTTCATGTCTGACCTGGTCGACCTGTTCCGTACAGCAGAAACACTACAAGACTTTGCTGGTGGTTCCTTTGATGATCAAGATCAAGGTGGGAATTATGCTAACTACTATTTCCCTCCTTCAGTACAGCACTTGAGTTTGCTCTACATGGGAACAAATGAGATGCAGATATTATTTCCATATGGTGCCACACTCAAGAAGTTGGACCTTCAGTTCACATTCCTTACCACAGAGGATCACTGTCAATTAGTCCAGCGCTGCCCAAATCTAGAAGTTTTGGAGGTATGTCCTGGCAAATTATTTTAAATGTTTTTCCCATCTTTCCTGTCTGGAAGTCTGATAGTGAATAAGCTATCTCAAACGTGTTTTGTTGATAATTTGTCTTCCAACAGGTGAGGGATGTGATAGGAGATCGAGGGTTAGAAGTTATTGCGCAGACCTGCAAGAAATTACAGCGACTCAGAGTCGAGAGAGGAGATGATGACCAAGGAGGTCTTGAGGACGAACAGGGTAGAGTGACACAAGTAGGATTGATGGCTGTAGCTGAAGGCTGTCCTGATTTGGAGTACTGGGCAGTACATGTGTCTGACATTACAAATGCAGCTCTTGAGGCTATTGGCGCATTCAGCAAAAACCTGAACGATTTCCGACTTGTCCTGCTTGATAGAGAGGTGCATATAACTGAACTGCCCCTTGACAACGGGGTTCGGGCTTTGCTGAGAGGTTGCACCAAACTCCGGAGGTTTGCATTTTATGTGAGACCTGGAGCTCTATCAGATATTGGCCTTTCTTATGTTGGCGAATTTAGCAAGACCGTCCGCTACATGTTGCTTGGGAATGCCGGGGGGTCTGATGATGGACTGCTGGCATTTGCACGAGGATGCCCAAGCTTGCAGAAATTGGAGCTAAGGAGTTGCTGCTTTAGTGAACGTGCATTGGCAGTTGCAGCCTTACAGCTGAAGTCACTCAGATATCTTTGGGTGCAGGGATACAAGGCATCTCCTACTGGCACCGATCTCATGGCAATGGTACGCCCCTTCTGGAACATTGAGTTTATTGCACCAAATCAAGATGAGCCTTGCCCAGAGGGTCAGGCACAGATTCTGGCATACTACTCTCTGGCTGGGGCAAGGACAGATTGTCCTCAGTCAGTAATTCCCCTCCATCCGTCAGTGGGAAGCTAAAAAGACCACCACCAGTTTGACTGTACATACATGTTTGATGCCAGCAAAACCCACAATGCGGTATAGGGACATTCCACCTTACAGTGCCAATTACGGGACTGAAAGCTCAAGTAAAAGCGACCCACTCTGAACTGCCTTGGTATCTTAGGGGCAACATTTTTGGGTAAGCTGTTCATCTGGCCAACATGGATATCTTTGTGTACTACACCATTTTGACATGGCTCGGACACGCATTTTTGTAATAATGTGCCCAGTTGTAATGGCATTTTTCTGTTCTTGAGCTTTGCCCACTGTATTGTTGTTCTACAAACAGTATTGGATTAGTTGTTGTACCATCTGTGAAACAATCTGCACAATGTTATGTTTAACCCATGAATATCTTGAAATTTTGCTGCGGCTTGGCCTCAGTTTTACTGGTTGTGATTTTCTACCTTCTCTTATCTTTGGATTTGTATGGTGAACGGGCTGTTATACGCTCTATGGATTGCAGGAAGCAGTGATTTATTATGTTGAAATAGAAGAACAGAATATTGAGATGTCACTTACTGTGAAATTTTACATGATTTCCGAATACTACATGAGATTCTGCATAACACACGAATTTTACAACTTTTGCTAGGAAGGAATTTAAGAGAGGGTTGAGGGGAGAAGGTAGAGAAAGATATTTCAGAACTCAGAAATTCTGCAATATATGCTTTTGCACAGGAAGCAGCTTCAGAGGATTGAGAGGGTGGAGAAAAATAGAGTGAAAGTGTATTCGACAAATGATGTTCGAGCTCATACTGAGATCTTATAGTATGGAAGCTATATGAATGAATTTCATAGAAATTTGGTAACCTACTCCTATTAGGCAATGGACTTTGAAGAAGAATTCTTAAAATTCAAATACTACAACACAAATCCTACGATCTAAAGAGACTCTTAGGGCATTTGAAATAAAGGAAAATTGCAGTATCGGATTCCTATAGAAAAATCCTGACTGGGTCATCTGAAACAAAGAAACGACTCACCAATATTCCTATGAAATTCTTATAGAACAAAGCAATCCATAGGAAAATTTCTGCGTTTTTCCTTTGTAGTATGCTACAAATCCTCTATTCTTAAATAGATGAAACCCACTATCTATTTTTCCTCTTCATGCAACTATGCTGCATCATAAGTCATGCATGTGGTCATAAATTACAATTTATGCACTAATTATTCATGCAACCATGTCATCATCAATTATGCATGTTAATTTGTTTCACTTATTTTTGTGCGGGCATAGACGGTCATGTTACACATTTTTTATAGCACCTACATATATTTGTACGTTGGACGCTTGGAGCAAATATATGCATATTTTTGTTAAAAACGGCACTCGTTTGACTTCAATTCAATAGATTTCTCTTTTTGTATAATATTTTGCCACATGCTTCATATACTTTATTGTTTTTAAAATATATCCAGAGAGCATTTTTAAATTTGTTTTTAATAATTTTAGTTTTTTATGATCTATTTGTACATATGTTTCACCTGGTTCCGTAGCAACACGCCGGACATCATCTTGTTCTTATGAATAGGACAACCCATAGGAAATTCTCTGCGTTTTTCAATTGTACTAGTATGGAAACAGGAGTTCTGGAGTATTCTTGTGTTTTAGATCCCGTAGGAACTCAGGTTAAATATCTCATTTCATACAGTTTTACCATTTCTACTTTTTTTAGTTCCTACGAGTGCTAAGTTACCCAACGCTGAAGAAAACACAGTGCGGCTGCAAGATAACCAGAACACCAGAGCAGATCAGCAGAACATACTCCCTCCGTCACGTAATACAAGAGCATATAGCATGGGTACTCCCTCTGTCACATAATATAACATCATATAGCATGGGACAGAGGGAGTACAAAACTATCCGTTAGCCAAATCCATGATGTAAACTGCCAACCAGACTGAAAACAGACACAGAAGTATCCAGTACAGCATATAGCATACATATGGCATGCAAGTCCAGAACCATGACGAAATACAGCTGCTTCACTAGGTGCACGATCATACCATCCACACTGTTTACAAACATGCAAAGTAACTAAAATTCCAACATCACAACGGAAATACGGTGGCCTGGCGCTTCGTAAAACATCAGGTGCTTGCTGAGGTTGAGCGCTCCCTGGAGACGGACCTCGAGCATGAACTGCGGCTGTGAGCATAGCTTTCTCTGGAACGCCTCTTCCCAGGTGACCTGCTGCGCGATGCCTTGCTTCCGGCGCGTCCTTTCCGCGGAGAACAGCTCCTTGATTCTTCTGACGCCGGGGAGCAGCTGCGGGAGTAGCTCCTGCGTGGCGATATGCTGCGAGAGTAGCTCCGTCTTCTGCTCCTTGGAGAATAGCGCCTGCTGTAGTATGCTGAAACAGAACGGTCGTGGGAGCGCGACCTCCGCCTACTGTAACGGTATGGAGATCTTGAACGGTGGCGGTGACCATGGTGGGGTGAGTAAGACATGCGCCTGTCGTACGGTGAGTAGGACCTTCGCCTGTCGTAGGGAGACTCCGACCTGTCGGAAGGAGTGTATGATCTACGCCTGTCACGACGAGAGTATGATCGTCCTCTGCGATAAGGAGAATAAGAGCGTTCTCGCTCAGGCGAGTAGCGTGAGCTGTAACGGTCTCTCCTAACAGGTGACCTGCTTCGGGAATACCTCCTTCCTGGTATCACCATATAATCAAATGTCAACAATCAGATGTTATATGAGGTGTCAGCGGTGCACACTTTCCAGCACACAATTCATGGTACTAAGGTATCGAAGATAAATCATGACACAATAACTTACCACGCGATGATTTGGCGCCCAGATACCTTCCCGGTGTTGGGGTTCGACCTCGTCTTCGCTTTGCCTGTGGTGGAGAAGGGGCTCAAAATCAGTACTTGTGTTTTATGTCAAAAGCAAGACCGAATAAATTATTGGGGATCTGAAGAACATAAATGGTAAGGAAAAACAATAATGGTGGGCGTACGACCCTTTGGTTGAGGTAGCATTGTTTCGATCTTAGGTTGTGTATCTTTTGAATTGATGCCAAACAGCTGCGGGCATCAACCTGCTGCTGTCAACAAAATCTTCAAACAAGAAGAACATTCAAATATTTAGCTTGGAAGGCTAATCTGTACATAATAATTCCACTCCATATAGAAGGAGAAGGAGAATGGACAAATATCAGAGAGTTAACATTCTTTTGGCAATACCTTCTCAACAGTAATGACACGACCTTCCAGCACTGAACGGTCGAGATATTTGATGCAGCGTTCTGCCTCCTTAAGAGTAGCCATGGTGACAAACCCAAATCCACGTGATTCCCTTGTCCATGGATCAAGTACTATACTTGCATCAATCACCTGTGGCACAGCCAGCAAGATAAATAAGTGGAATTGTTAGCAATCTTCTCATATGCGTACACTATTTTCCTCAGCAAACATTTCCATAAAGATTACCTCTCCCTCTGTAGAGAAATGCTTCTCCAGATCTTGATCAGTTAGACGAGATGATAAACCAGTCACGAAGAGATTGTTCCCAGGGTTCTCAACATCACTCGAGTCCACACTCCTAACACATTACATGGATATCACTATCAATTACTCCCTAAAATTAGAGCCAGAAATGCCTAGACTCCAAAACATAGAACATGGACACAAACATAATATTAGCATTTCTGACGATAAATGTTATTTACCTTGAACGACTCCTGTACCTCGAATACGACATCTGCAAAACAGACAGGCAAACGAATCAATACCCACCAGAGGACTCGTATAGAAAACTCTCAGATAAGTAGCACGTAACTACATTTCCAAATGTATCATGGCTTCGCAACATACTACCGCATAGCGCCAATAGATCATACAAATATCTAACCTGACCATAGAAGCTCCGATCACTGCGACAGCTTGATTTCAAGCATGCAACAATCCACCATCAGTTTACACTTTACAGCGTCGAAGACATGTGGTCATAAATTGTTGCGTGTGCAAAAGCTTGGGGACCTAATTACATAGCTACAACCTTGTTTCGTGTTCAGTTCAGCCAGTTCAGTGTTAGAGACTGTCTGTTCCCGGAACAGTTTCCTTCCCAGCAATTCAACGTTCGCATACACGTTACGCGGGTTCAGTAAATCTGTTTCCCCCATCGCGTTAGATACAATCGCAGTCCAGATGAAACCACTACGCACAGAACACGAATTGGGGAAACATGACCGCTACAACC